>NC_080063.1:4126343-4206343 GCF_026212465.1 Amaranthus tricolor
ACTATTCTAATAGAACCTGTAGTCGAGCTGACTATCGTGCCCGGAAATTCTATTAGAATTTTATCCATCTATACTTTATTAATTTTTATTTCAGTAAGTACATTTTGAATCAGATTGAATTTGGTTTGAAGAGGCCAATAGGTTCTCAAGTTTTAATTTTAGACTTTCGTTGTCTTTTTATTTCGTCATTACTATTTTATTTCTTTATCACTAGAACGTCATCGGTCCAAGGAGTGGTTTAATTTAATGTCCGATGTGTGGACCGGGATTCATATTTATATAAATTTATCCGGTTCACTTCAACACGGACTATTACACGACCACATGTGCCTAATAGAAAATATATGAATTATTTGTTATTAACTGATGATGGGGAACCAGAAGATTATTATGAAGCATCCCAGTCCAGAGATGCTAGTAAGTGGGAGCTTGAAATAAAAGATGAAATGCAATCCCTGATTTCAAACTAGACATGGGAACTAACTGAGTTACTCATAGGTAAGAAGGCCCTTTTTAACAAATGGATATATCAAGTAAAAAAGGAGCACGATGATTCCAAGAGGTATAAGGCTCGGCTAGTTTTCAAAGGTTTTGAACATAAAGAAGGAGTTGATTATAATGAGATATTCGCTCCTGTTGTGAAACTTAATACCACTAGAACAATGTTAAGTATTGTTGCAATTGAAGATCTTCATCTCAAGCAATTAGATGTGAAGATTGCATTTCTTCATGGAGATCTTGATGAAGAAATATACATGCACCAACTAGAAGGTTTTATAGAAAGTGGGAAAGAAAAGATGGTATGCAGACCGAAGAAAAGTTTGTACGGGCTAAAACAAGCCCCAAGACAGTGGTACAAAAAGTTTGATACCTTCATGCACAAGAAAGATTTCTAGAAGTGCAACGCTGACCACTACTGCTATTTCAAGAGATATCAGTCCAGTTATATCATCCTATTACTTTGTGTTGATGATATGTTGATATTATAAAGTTAAAGCATCAATTGTCAAAGGAATTTGACATGAAGGACTTAGGTCCAGCAAAGAAAATTTTAGGAATGCAAATCACAAGAGATAAGCAGAGAGGCACTTTGCAGTTATCTCAAGCAGAGTACATTAAACGTGTTCTTTAGAGATTTAATGTGGGTGATGCTAAGCCTGTTAGTACACTGTTAGCGAGTCATTTTCGTCTATCAAAGGACCAGTCCTCTCAGACAGATAAAGATAAAGAATATATGGCCAAGGTTACTTATGCCTCAGCTATTGGACGTTTGATGTTTGCACAAGGCTAGGTATTGGACATGCAGTGGGAGTGGTAAGCAGGTATATGTCCAATCCAGGAAATGTCCATTGGGAAGTTGTTAAATGGATTTTAAGGTACCTACGAGGTACAATTAATAAGTTTTTTTACTTTGGTAAAGGTGAACTGAAAGTACAAGGTTATATTGATGCCGACTTTGGAGGTGAAGTCGATAATAGAAAGAGTACAACAAGTTATGTATTTACAATTGGAAATATAGCCGAAAGTTGGATGTCCCAACTATAGAAGATTGTTGCTTTGTCCACTACAGAAGCTGAGTATGTGGCAATGACCGAAGCTAGTAAAGAGATGATATGGCTTCAAGGTTTGTTAAATGAGTTGGGGTTCATACAAGAGAATAATGTTTTGTATAGCGATAGTCAGAGTGCTATACATTTAGCAAAGAATTCGGGCGTTTCACTTAAGAACAAAGCATATTGGAATTCGATATCACTTTATCAGATCTCTTCTAGAAGATGAAGTGTTAACTCTCATAAAGATTCTTGGCAGTAAGAATCTAGCAGATATGTTAACAAAGACAGTGACGATCGACAAGTTGAATTTGTGCTCAAAGTCAATTCGTTTACAAGTGGAAGAACATTAGTAGAGTATCTACTTTCAGTGGGTGTAAAGATAGATTGAAATCAGTCTTCAAGTGAGATATTGTTGGATGAAATTCACAATACCAATTTAATTATTGGTGAAAAACAAATTATGCATTACCATTGAAAGTTAATGGTGAAACTAAATTTATACTTTGCTATTAAAAGGTAGTGGTAAGTTTTTATAGGCTAAACTTAGGTGGTAAACATTCCTATAAATTGACTTTTAGTTTTCATTTCAATTGTATTTGAGTAAAGAAAAATAACACAAAGAAAAGAGGGATTGTATTTTTTGCAGTTTAGTATAAATAGTGTTTTTGTTTATATTTTCATTTCTCCCTCAAGTTTGATTCAATAGAAAATTTGATTATTTTCTTGACACTTGCTCGGTGAACATTAAGTATATTGTAAGTAAGCATTAAAGATATTGTAAGTAGGTATTAAGAATATAGTAAGTAGGCTAAGTTTCTCGGTAGGCGTTAAGAATATTGTTAGGCATTTTAAGTACTTTTTCGGTGGGCATTAAGTATATTGTAAGTAGGCATTAAGGATACAATAAGTGAACATTAAGGTTTAATGGGTTGGGCCTGAGAGAGGTCTCTCAAGATACCGAATGATAATTGGTTGGTATTGGAGTAAAGGAGATATAAAGTTGTGCTTTTGGTACAAAATGAAGGAAAAGTCGAGTCAACTTTCCTTCGATATGGATAAAAAGTCGAGTCAGTTTGAATGATTGTTAAATGAGTTGGCTTCGCATATTCAGTCGAGTCAATTTTGTGGCTTGGCACCAGAATGCCGACACGACTTTAGAGTTAGAAACGCGTTTTCAGCTTGCTATGTTTTTCTATGCAATTCAGTTCTAAGTGGATTAAGGTAAAACTACCTTGATCTCACACTAATTCATTATGCGTAATTTGACACTTATTCCCTTCTAGTTATTTTCTCTTAATAAAGTAATTTTTCTAAAGGAAGCCCGACCCTTTCTACTCCAATTCTTTGAATTTCCTTTGTAATTCTTCATTAAATCTTCAAGAAAGTTTGTTGTTGACATTAATTAAAAAATTAGGCTAAAGAGGATGTAACCAATACTGGATGAACCTTTTTGTTAGATTATATAATATATCCTGAGGCCTTAATCATCATCTTAAACTTTTGGTTGAGTTGGTTTTTTGACATGGTATCAGAAGCCAATTTGACAAGAGGTCACGGGTTTGAATCACAACCACTCTTCATTTAAAGTGGAATATTCAATGCTTGTGTGCATCCACATTTCTAGCCCAATGAGCTCTCGTGTGAGGGGTGTGTTAGAGTATATAACATATCCTAAGGCCTCAACTATCAGTTTAAACTTCTGATTGAGTTAGTTCCTTGACATTTGATTCTCTCGTGTTGATTAATTTGTTGATTAATTCTTGTGATTATTCATTTCTTGAATTAGGGTTTTTTGAAAATCAATTTTCTCCAAATCAAATTATGTGTTCAAATAGATATGTGACTCTTAGAAGAACCACGTAAGTTTGAAGGGCTATGGTTATATATATTAAACAAAAAATAGAAGGCTAAGAACCACATACACCGAAAACTTCTCTTAAGTTTAACACACTCACTCTTACACATAGTGTGTACACTCACTATTGAGTATTGAGGGTGTGGTTAGATCACCCCATTTGACTTGGATAGAAATAATTAAAAAAAAACTAACAAGTATTTCATGTGATTTTCTTAGCTAAAATGTCCTTTTATACGACATTCCTTACAGCTAAAACATTCATCTAATAATTCTATTAACACCCCAATAAACAATCCCTAATTAAGCGACAAAGTAAATAATTCTATACCAACTTAAACTTCCAAAAATGAATTTTCAAGTGTAAAAACTTTAAACAAACGTAAAACTAAATAAAAGACTCACTGAACTTGCATGCATGACTTTTTGATCACTATGTTATGAAGCATCAAATTTGATAGAGAATATAACACATTATGAGGTTTAACCATCAGCTTAAAGTTTTAGTTGATAAAACAACATATGAATTGAGTGTGCCCAATCCCGACACATTATTGGTCTTATGCTCTACAACTAACAACATAAGCTCTAAATCTCTACTATTGTGTTCAGTTTGACACACTATACAAATAAAAGTCGTAATTTTTAAAAATAGTGTAGCAAATTTAAATGGAACGACCATGAGAGTATTTTTTTGAATTGCATTGTGATGCATGTCATAAGTTTAAGTTTCCTAAAAATGAAGTTCTAATTGATTAGACTGTAGTAAAAAGTGAAGTTTTTTAGTAGATAATTGATAACTCAATAAATTGAGTAAAGAAGAAGCAAGGTTGCTTTTATTTGAAAATGAGGGTTAGCACTTAGCACTTAGAAACAAGGAAAGTAACAACTCATTGAAGTACATTCTAGAACATATTCTCTCTTGGATGAAAAAGTTCTTATAAATGATGCAAAATAAATAAGATAAAAAAAACAGAATTTAGTTGCAGCTCATCCCAATAGTCAAATAATGAAACATCATTTTCAATTTCTAAACAATAAAATCAATCAGCCAAAACTCACGCTTAGGTTTGTTAGTTGCATGATTTAACTGCTCAACCATAAATATGTAATCTTTTCACATGTATCATTATGACTTTTCAAATGAATTCAAGTTAGAACGTTAGAAGTACTGTAATTACAATTCAAAGACCAGGTAAAATTAACACTTCACCTTCCAATCCATGGATGCTTCTTTCAACTTTATTATAACAAACAGATTGAGCTTAGCTACATTTATTTATCGGGTACTTTACTCGGGTATAATATATCCGCTATCTTCTTCGGACCCTGATTTTGTACGGGACGCTGAGTTGATGATTATAACCATGACCATGTACTTTACTCGGATGATGTGACAATTGATGATTAATTGATAAATACTCCATCTGTTTTCATATGTTCTTTTTAAATAGAATTTACTGATTTTAGTGTCAAACTTTAACTATGATTTCTCATCAATCTATTATCTATATGTAAAAACTTATTTATGTGGATTCTTTATAGATTCGTCTCAATAAATAATTTCTAAATATCAACTTTTTAAAATTTTAAAAAAATTCATAATTAAAATTATTTGACTTTTAAATTTGCATTAGGATATATGCAAAAAATGAATGGGAAGAATAAATAAAAATAGGGAGAGTAACTATTTAAGTTTCTAATAGGTAGTTGGTGAATAATAAATGTGTATTAATTTTATATCTTTAATAGTATCTTAAGCGGGTAGTTTACCCGATAGATAAACAAAATTTTTTCCCAAGTAAATTACTATATTGAAGTTCAGCATTTATTATTTGTACTTATTGTTCCCTTGATTTATTCAAATATTTAAATTTTATTATTATAGATATTATATTGAGAATCTCATCATCATTCACAATATAATCCATACCCCTTATATTTTGCTTATGACTTCTATAATTAGAGTCAGAAGAATGTTAGATAACGACAAATTACATTCTCATCATAAGAGATTAAATAAATTGCGGGTTGTGAAACTCTTAATTTAAGAATGAATTGCAGATGAAAATAAAAAACCCCTTCACTAAAGACATTTATAGATGAATTTTTTTTGAATTTAGTAGGTATGGTCTTAATGATATAGGAGAATTAAACATTTATTAAGCTTATTTTCAACGTTCAAATTGATCAATTCATATAAATGTTGATAGTATAATTAACTAAATATTTGAAAATTGGGCACAGTGCAACAACTAATTGCATGTGCTCAAAGGCTATATAGCATTAATACACTTATCACTAAATTTAATTATTCTATACACCTCCACCCATTAGGAAAATTATGACTTAATTTATTGGCTATCCGAAAATAGTACTCCCTTCATTTTTTTTTGATCTTCCATATTACTATAACGGGTAGTTTCAAAAGTTCTTTTACTTTAGAATACTTTCTATTTTTAGAAAGTTTTTATCCCACTTTTACCACTTAAAACCCCCCATTTTCTTTTAATGTACCCCTTTTCTTTTATTTATAATTATTTTCTCTCTCATACTTTCAATACAATCATTACTTCACACTATTATTTAATTAAAATAATACCCACTACAACCTCATACTTTCAATACAATCATTACTTCACACTACTATTTATTTAAAATAATATCCACTACAACCCAAAGATTCTATCTATTTTAGTATATGTGAAAATCCAAAATAGAAGATCAAAAAAGAATGGAGGAAGTAATACATAAAGTGCCATAAAGATAAAGTAAAACTTGATCTGAAATTTTATATGCCATAAGTTGGATGGCTAACCAATTAATCCTATAATTAAAATAAATCGCTCAGTTTTCGTATTACTCCATTTTAACAAGAGTATAGAATATTACTCTATATTTCATATTGTTGGTTGTACATTTAAATATTCTCCAAAGACATTAATTCTTTCATTCCATAGAGATAGAAAAGATTCATGCATGAATTTTCATGAATATCAAGAAGTTAAAATATATGTTAAAAAATAACCGAACTAAAAACTTAAGTTTATAATTAAAATATCAGGGTATATTTTATACATTAATATGCCCCCTCATATGAGAGTTCTTGGGCTAGAAGTTTGGATGCTATAAGGGTTTTCTCATACTTGGCACACAATATTTCGCTTTAAATGAGGGGTAGGTGAGATTCGAACTCTAACCTCTTGACACTTTGACTTCTGATATGATATCAGTGATATCATGTCAATGAATTTACCCAACTAAAAGCTTAAGCGTATGGTTGAGACTCTGAATATAATATGTTTTATACTCTAACAATATACATGTAACTGTAAGATATTGTTGGATTTGTAACGATGTATATATTTTTAATATTACTTTTTATAATTGATAGGCATTAAGCCTCGAATCATTACTTTTAAAATGTGAAAAAGTGAAATCATTTTTTATGCAATAATTTTTGTTTTTTAAGTCCAAATACTTAAAAACAATAAATAAGTGAATATTACTTATATATGAATAAAACCAATCGTTAACCATTATTTGCTAATTTTAATTAAAAATGAAACTTGTGATCGCCAATAAGGTATAGGTACATTGTGAAGGAAACATATTTAACATAATTGAAAAAGCCAAAATTAGTTGAAGGTAAAAATCTCAAGCTAAGCACAAGTTTCATTACAACAGAGAGAATAAACAGTACAAAAGGATTTACACTAAGGACAAATAACGTACTTTTATTTGGACCACATAGAATCAATTGCTAACCTAACATAAAATTATCAACCGTGGTATCGTCGATAGATTTATACTTGCATAATAACAAAAAAAATAAAAATATTTAACGCAGTTTAATGCACTAGTTTAATTCTTTATATCTTTAATTATGTATAATAAAAAATTATAAAAGATTGATATTAATAATCTTTGCAATGAGATGAATCAAATAAGATCTCACTTGACTATATTTTAACCTATAAATTAAAAACTAATTACAAATTAAAAGTCATGAATAAATAGTATCACTTATATCAATATTGCAACTAATATGAATGGAGGAAGTATATTATTTGTCCTTCAGAAAAGTCCTTAGGATATAGTTATATATACTTTGAACACGTCCCCATTTGAGAGTCTTTGGTTTAGAAGTGTAAATTCATTACAAGCCCTCCTCGTACCTGACATCGAATATTTCACTTTAAATAATAAGTGGTTGACTCACGCTGACTTCTGATATCATGTCAAAAAATCAACCTATTTAAAAGTTTAAAATACTAAGATATTTTATATCATTTTCATCATCATTGTGATATAACATATCCTGGTATTTTAAGCTTTTTGATGATAAGTGAAATTTAGAATTTGCATTATTATCATAGTAGTTAGAATGGGTATGAGTACATATACTTGATGTATTGTGAATGAAAATAGTTATGTTGTACTCTTATTTGTCATGAGATGTATGTAGGTGGTTGCACTCTAAAAAAGTAGAATATTTTATTTTATATTTTATATTATTAAGATTTAGTTTTCTTAAGTTTAATATTTCGTAATATTTTGTTTTTTTGTCTAAATCCTTATTATTATTTCTGCAGCTATTCCTTATTATTTTAGTATTATACATCAGTGTGTGTATATATATATATATATTATTTCAAAAAGTGACATATATAAATATAATGTATGTAGATATAAAATGAGGATAAGGTGGATATAACACACATATAAGATAGATATAGTCGTGATAGATTGTAACATTCGAATTTCCTCTCATCCTTTACGATTTTGGTTTCGTTAAGGGGTCGGAAATTCAAGGGTGTTACAGGTAATTTCCGACCCCTTAACGAAACCAAAACCTTAAAGAACGGACGGAAATTCGGACGTTGAGGAAGGTTTTGAATACGTGTTCACATGGACAGGTGTAGATAAAGAAAAATTGCATTTAGTAATTAATGATACATAGATATATGGAGAATACAAAATTCTAAATAATAGATACGAATATAAGTGAGTCTTTTGCCCATAATATTGCAAGTTGGGAACATATTTCCCACTTTGTATCTATGAAAAACTTTTTCTCATGAACCGTCTACGTAGGAGGAATTTTTTCTTTTAATGTCTGTCAAACCCAATCGCTACCTGAGGTAGCGTTTTGATATTTTACTCAAACCGTTATCTCAAGTAGCGATTTTGTCTGACTGATTTTTTATTTAATAAACAAATCAACATCGTCTGAGATAGAGGTTTGGTGTAATAATTTTTTTATTAATACACATCTTTACTTCTTGCACAAGGAATATCTATGAAAAAGCAAATCACCATATGAGATAGCAATTTGATAATAATACTAAATTAATATGTATAATTACCAAACTATTATTTAAGACAACTACTTGTAATTCCTTAATTTTTTTAATAAAATCTTTCCTATAGCTAATTGTCATTGAAAAAGCAATTTGATTTGAAATTCAAACCAAGCCTCTTTCTCATATAGCGGTTTGGTGAAAAAAATTAAAATAAAAATTCTTGCCTATTTTACGCGAACATATTATAAAAATAAGTTTCTCATGGGTATAAGATGGGAAATAAGATCCCAATTAACGTTTCCTTAAATAAGAAGTCAAGTATCGAAAGTTTCCATGTCAACGATAGAAAATAGGAGGGAAAATTTTAAATGAGAGTGTGACACGTATCCTTACCTTAGTCGTTTATTCATTAGTATATTTTATTTTATTGGTTATTGATGATTGATGATTGGTTATTGATGATTGATTATTGATTGATTGATGATGGATATCCGCTACGATATGGGATACAAATATGTATGATATTTATTCCGTTTTAAAATATTTTTAACTGATTGTGATATGTTATGTAGGAAAACATCTCTATAGTTGCAAATATAATAAAACAGAAAGTATTTAGGTAGCATGCAAAATAGGGCAAAGTAATATAAGTCTTTCTCAAAGAAAAAATAAATAAAACTCCTTTCTTTCTCATTTGATGATTCCAAAAAAGTTTTTTTTAAGGAGTAATAAATGTGTACATAATTTTTTATGGACATCTAAGTTAAAAATATATTGATTATGTGAGAACTTGTTGATTTCGTCTCGATTTATAAAACTTTATTATCAATTTTTTATAATATATTGATAGAAAATGAACTTTGAATACATGTTTTAAGAAACTGTACAAATGAAAAATAAAAATATGAAGGAAAAATTGATATTAATATATAATTCAACCTTTTTTTCATCGGCAGTGAATAATCTCATCTTTGAATTATGTTTAATAATCTAACTTTTACCTATAATTTGCTATCAACATAATATTTTATTTTATAATAATTTATTTTTTTCCCTTTGTTTGCTATCAACATATCATATTAGTATGATGACAGCAAAGTAAAGGTAAAGATTAATTTAATAATATATAATTTAAAATTAAAATTATTCACAACAAATAGCTAAAAGGTTGAATTATTAATGGCAATATTTCCTTTACATAAAATAAAAGTGAAGAGAGTAGATAAATGTAGTAGCATTGGAATATTACAAATAATAATGCGGTAAATAAAACAACAAATACAAGATGATGTTTGTAGTGTCTCCTTTGTGTATGGCAACAGACTCTTTGCTTGAATGAATCACGAATTGAACGAAAAGACCGTAGAGAAGATTAGTTTGCGATGATAAACGTCACCAAAAATCTTGATATGGATTGAAGGCGACTACGATACTTTCCTTTTATGATATTTCCCCTACAAAGGTACTTGGGTTATGAGACCGAAAATTCACAACGAGATACAATCAATCACATCAATCGATTAGTACGAATCGATTGAACTAAATGATTATGTGTTTATGTAAATTTTAAATTCAGAAAACAATAAAAGAGTTAATTACTCTCTTCTATGTTTCAAGAGATTCAGAGAAAAATGACAAAAACTTGATATTTCAATGATGTAAATGATTTCCATGCACTAACTCTTATTTATTGAGTAAAAGTGACATATGGATTCATCCAAAACCATACATCAATGATAACTGATGATTATCAGTTTATTATGATGTAAAACATTCGTTCATAACAACACTTTACTTCATGAAACAAAGTTTCGTATCACGAACAAACGTTCTGTTTCAATGTGCTCGAACGAGCATAACCCAAAACAGCTTTCAGAAACTTTCTGACACAAAATTTCTTAAGTGCTCGAAAGACCACATATATTGCTCAAACGAGCACCTGTCTAGACCCCCAAACAGAATGTTGTGAAACACACTGCCTGACAAAACATAGCATGCTCGAACGAGCACTTGTTTGCTCAAACAAGCAGGTGGTCGAGCATGCTTATTTTGGTTTCGTTGTTACGTCTTTGTTTAGTCTATGCATTAGTACATATCTTAAGCCTTTAGATATGTCCTACATACTCTAAATACTCTTTGAAAGAGGCAAAGATTCTTGCAAAACTGAGAAAAGGAAGGAAGATAAAATTGTGTCGTCCTTATTCTAATTATTATTCTTTCATTCACCTCTCCTTTTGGCTTCAAACAAAAATGTTGATGAGAAAATATGAACTTTAGTTGGTAAGCAGTCGGCTTATTTTAAGTCCCTTTTTATTTGCCGACACAAATGTACTGTCCTCCCACTAAATTTTCGACTAATTAGATACAATCATACAACTCTACTTTCAATTTATAAACATAAATACTCATATCTCTCTTTATTTTTATTCCATTTCTACTACTCCTCATTCGCTACTTTATGAAGTTCCAAAATAAATATTTACAAGAATACAGAAAAATATAATTTTTAGATAGTATTATTTTATTAAATAATAAATTTTATTAGAAAAAAAATAAGAATAATAAATAATATATAAATATTAAACGAAGGTTACTGGAAAATATACGGAGACTATAACTAATAAAAAAATGTATGTATAATGTTAGAGGGAAACAATGTGGGGACCATAAGAAATACAAAAATTTTAAAATAAAATTAGTAGAAGATATGTAGAGACCAAAAGCATTATTAAAATATTAAAATTAGAATGGATAAGGTTATTTTTGTTCAAAATTGTTGATATAAAAAAAAGATTATTTTAAAAACAACAAATAATACACCCAAAATAGCAAATGGGAATATCTTTAAGGAACAAAATAAGTATTTTATTCTACTCTGAGAAGTCCATTGGAGTTGTTACGAATTTTGAATATAATATCAAGTCGGGAACTAGAATTATTTTTGGTTTTTGAACATATGTAAATAACTTAATAATTTAATTTTAATTTTTATACATGAATTATTACAGGTTGAATGGGATCGTAGTGCATGGGTTTTGATTGATGGTAAAAATTTTGGATACCTCCCCCTAACGGTAATGAATTGATCACCGAGACTTTGAGAGTATGAACAGTGCCTTGTTATACATTTATTTTTATTTCAGTGTATCAAATCTAAACATTCATTATTTTAATATGAGAATGGAAGTATTAATATTTTTTCCCTTGATAACTAAGAGATAATTAAATACAATTAATATATTTGAAATGATAAATAATGTTTTTAATTAATATTATAACCCAAATCCATAATTATTTAACTTCAAACTCAACATCAAAAAACTGAACAAACACATATTTTATATATAATGGTTGACTTTGAAATATCTATTATACAGAATTTCTCTCTTAGTGGTATGATAAGAGTGATTCATCCTAACCAAATAAGAGTATATGCATTATTATAGGCAAGATAGGGTTAAATGACTTTTTTTTTTTTTTTTGGTTTTTTGTCTTTTGTTTTTCAGGTAATCAATGTGTTAAAAACGTATTTGATAAGTAATTTTAAAAGACTATTTAAAATTGATTTTTAGGCCAAAATTAGATACTTGCTTTTTTAGTCATTTTTTCTTGACAAACAACTATCGATTAATAACTAATTTAGCTTATATAAATGGCTGATCAACTATTATTTTCAGCTAATTAAATCAGCCAACAATTTTAACCAACTCCCATCTTTCATGACCACAAATATTTTTTGTTGCATATATTCGATTAAAATAGAAGTGCAATGAAGTTTGAATGATAAATGTGTAACACGTTGTGCATGAGTCTTCTTAGCATATTATAAGGAATTCCATTGAAGTCTGGTCACGAGGAATGGACATAATTTAATGTAATAGATGCTTAATATATTCCACAACATATTGAAATTATTATTTAAACTATAATTATTTTATGCTTGTTAAGAAAAAATAATAGTTGATTTGTCACTTAGTGTGGAGGAAAAATAATGAGAAATTACTAAAGGAGTTAGTCTTGTGAGATATGTACTTCGGTGAGATGATTTTAAATAAAGTGTTTATATTTTCAGAATATATATATATATATATATATAAAATGTATTATGTAATACGTCTTTCAGTGAGACCATACCATCACTTATAATAATTTGTGTTACTAAAGAGTTAAGATATCTATCAAAGTTGGTTTATTTCATTGAATTAATATTTTCAATTGTTTATTGATCTAATTTCAATATTTATTATTAAATTTTGCTTAATTAGCTAAATGTTTGTTTAATAATTTATTCACATACAACATTAAGCTAAAGTGGGCAAGACATAATAAATACTTCTAGTAAATTATCATATCAATTCATTATTTTTAAAAAACAAAATCTCGTGTAAGCGTATACATATAATAATATATTTCAATGTATATATTATAAACATTTGTTATAGTACTATAATATAAAGTGTTAAGAGACCAACTCAATTAAAAGTATTGTATTTGAGTATAAAGATATTTATTTCATATGCATTACTATTATGAGTATAAAATAAGTATGTTCATAAAAGTTTAAAATAGGTTTATTATTATTACTACTACTAATATTATTGATTAGATAAAAAAATTTGAAATATCTAAATCATTTTTGATGTACTTCCTCTATTCTAATTTTCTTGCTACCAAAATATTTTGCATAAGTCTAAGGAATTATTATCTTTGCCTTAAGAAAACAATTTTAAATATTAAAGAGCCCAAATTTAATTAAGTATGCAGTACAAATAAAATAGGAGGAAAATAAGCATTTACATAATTATTTTTTTCCAAAAGGAAATAAACCGAAAGAAAAATTGTATAGCATATAATGAAACCGGATTGTGAAAATTTGTATTTTCTTTGTCCTTTAAAAGATTATCACACTTTGTTTTTTTTTTTTTTAAGTATTATCTCTTATTGCTATCCCTAAATTTCAACTCTATTTTAATATTATCTATACAATTCAAGTAGTCTCACTATTTTTTAATCTTTGTACAAAATCTCATTAGTAAAATATTTACAATGTTCCACTATATCCGCTATACTTTCTTCATTTAGTTTAAATGTTTTAAATTACTTGCTACATTATTATTTTTGGCAAAAAAGACTATGTAAATATCTATTTTAGCCCTTTTTTCCTTAACTATAACTCATTAACTTTTGCACGTATCTCTTTAAATTTATAATAATCTTTTTAATACAAAAATACCAATTTTTAATTTTTGTGTAGCGAATAAAACAAAAATTAGGAAGTACTACCTTTGTCCCGTTTTTGTTGTAACATAGCAACTTTGCATATTATATAAGAAACATCTTTTTCAAAAGCAAAATAACAATTTTACCTCATTTCACAATAGTAAGGTTGATAATAATAATAAGCAGGGAAAAGAATAAAATAAGGGTAAAATAAAAAATTATATAATTGGTTTATTTTAAAAAGGGTAATATTAATAAAAAATACTCTAAAAAAATAAAGTGTTGGAAGTAAGAGTATCATGTATTCATGTTGAGGGAGGAAGTATAACTGTATAACTGTGTATAAGTATGATCATTAAAGTTTGATTCTCTGTCATTATATCATGTCATAAAACTACTACTATTAATAATGGCTACAGTTAATTATTTTTCTTACAACTTTTTACTACTTCACCACTCCAACTTTGGATAATTGTTTCTGTCATACTCATCTCATAAAAATCAAGAGGAAAAAGAGAGGGAGAGAAAAAGAGGCAGAGAATCATGATTTGAAAGCTCTGACTAATCACCACTAAATTTCTCTAATCATTATAAGGAGAGTAACAAAATTATTACTTATATACCCGGGAATTAATCCTAATTCACTTAACACTTGAAACAAAAATTTCTAATCATTTATCTTTGTATATAAAAATAATAAATATTCATAAAGTAAATAAAATAATTAAAAAGAATAAACTGAAATTTTAAAAGCTCCCACCTTATCAAATTCTTCAACATAAAGGTAATTTGTCAATATTATAAATTATTGTTATTTACTTAGACTGCCTCCATTTTAGATACTCTATTATTAATGATCTAATGAGGTTAAAATATTTTTATAAAAACTTTTTTATGATTTTTTTACAATAATCTCATCTATTGATTAACCATGAATAATTCCAACTTTGGGGGATATTTTTCTAGAGTAAACCCGATAACCGGGTGACTTGCTATAACAAGTTTTATTTTTTTAAAAAAAGATAAATTAAAATAAAATGTCCAAAAAATTGTAAAAAAATTTTTAAAAAATTTATTTTTTTTTAATTATTCATAATTTTTTATATAATTTTTCAATTTTTTTTTCCTAATTGTACATTAATTTTTAGTTTATTTTTTGGTAAATTACATATTATAGCAAGTCATTGGGTTATTCGGGTTTATTCTCTAAGAAAATACCCTCTAAAATTGTGATTATTTATAATAATGTTGAATTATTTTAAGGTAATTTTTCTTATAATATTATATAGTAATAGTCTAAGAATGGTTGAATGGTGTAGGTGGTTGTTTTTCAAACCTAACAACTTATAACAATCTATAAATCCAATGACCAATAACTAACATAAATCCATAATCACTAGTTCACTATTTTTACTTAACGATATTGATATAGACACCTAATTCGGTAGTTAAATATCTAATATCCACATTATCACCTTTTGCCGAACAGGCTCTATGTGCTGTTATCACTTTGTCGTAATTTAATTTTAAATAGATCAAGATCATAATACAGAACAAAATTGTGAAAGAGATTTGCATATCAATTTAAGTAATTTTTATTCAATCTAAAATGTAGCATAATTTAATTAACCAAGCTCAAAAGTGCACCAAATCAACGAGAACAAATCGACCAATAAAATAATATTATTACTTTTTTCATTTCATTTTGTTAGTTACATTTACTTTTTTATAGTTTTTATTCAAGCCTTAATAGTCACAGCATAAATACGCTTAATAAAATATTATAAAATAAATATTAAAATTATATACAATTGAAAAAAAATTCATATATATTCACAAAAATCATATTTAAATTTCTCTCTCTATATATATAGAATATTTTCGATGTAACTCACAAATAAAATGGAAGAAATAACATTTATATATTCATCAAATATTATATTGAATTCCTTTCTCTTTGTATTAAATATTACAAGTGTAAGTGTGTAACTAACAAAATAAAAACGATAAAAGATTGAGGAGAATGAATTATGATGCATTAATTTAGGGAAATTATCAATGGTACCCTTGAGTTTTGGCACTTTATCAATGGTACCCCTAAGTTTTTTATTATCAATGGTACCCTTGTACTATTGAGCGTTTTACAACAGTAACCTTTTTAAGCTTTTTCCATCTAAAATTGTCCAAAACCGTCAACTTTTTTTTTCTTTTATTTTTCAATTCAAAACATAAAAGAAGTTAACGGTTTTGAACGATTTTGGACGGAAAAAGTTTGAAAAGGTTACGGTTTCTAAACGCTCAATAATACGAGAGTACCATTAATAATACAAAAAATTTAGAAGTACCATTAATAAAGTGCCAAAACTCAGAGGTTACCATTGATAATTTTCCTAAATTTTACCCTTCTTTGGTAAATCAATAATTAATGAATTAACCAACCACTCAATATTGTCAATCTATATGTTACTCGAGTATGTCCATCCCAATCTCCGGGAGGAATAATTAGAAGCAACTAGGTATACAAATTATGTCTACTCTATCAACACATGATCGCCATCATTACTAGTCATCACTATGTTATCAAACTTTCTTAATATAGCTAGGGACTTCAATTTAATTTATCTCTCTTTCAACTAAATTGGATATTCTCTCTTAATTATATTTTCAAAATACTACCTTCATTTTAATCTAATAATTGTTGTTTTAATTTTAAGTTTCAATTTGTTGCATATGTATTTATGAGAAATGTCACTAAATCTTATGTCACGAAAAGGTTTAGTATAATTTTTTATTATGCTGCTAAAGGATCTAATAAATGTCACTAAATTCACTATATATAGTATTAAAAATTTAAAGTAGTTCTATTAAAATTAAATGTCGCTAAATATATCTCACTAAAATTAAATTATGTTGTAATGAATTTTTATGATAGATCATGGTTTATAAATTTACATGCAAAGAGTAGCTAATATACTACATACACAATCCATTTTTAAAAAATATTTGGTTTTACAGGATTATTTGTGCACATACATTACAAATATATCATAATTAAGTTCTTTATTTTTTTTTTCATTTAAAAAAAATTATTTTTTGTTTCCTCTTCCTGAACAGGAATTAGGGTTTATTTCTTAAAGAGTTAGTTTATTTCTACTAGTGAAATGATTCATGATTTTTTGTTGTATCTCATTTATTTTAGTCGGGTTAAAGTGTTGTAAATTAAAATATTGTGTATATTTTCATTAAAAAAGAAGAGGTTAGTGATTTAAATAGAGAGCAAGGAGTATTAATTAGAAAGATACATAGTATATAGTATTTATTTTATGTGGACTAAATTCATACAAGATTTATTAGTTTTTTAGTTAGTGTTATATGATTTTTGAGATTTCTTGGGAAAGAATGCAATATAATTAATGGATTCAAGAATTTTCTTTACTAATCTAAACTTAATTATTAACTCTTATATGAAAAAAATAGCTTTCAGCAATTAGTATTAAAATTAATTTAAGTATTATCCATACATAATATTTGTAATATTATTGACTCTAATATTGACAAATATAGCTACTTATAGTATTAAATTAATCATTTAAGGTTATTTAGGTAGGTCGGCATTATAACAACATATTCATAGTCAACTCATGCATCATGATATAAGAAACCTAATAGATTTGATATGTCTAAAATCTACATGGGTAAGAGAATTAGATTTTTAATCGGTTGGAGTAATTAGTGCTAGATTTTTTAGTTGTTGATTCATCTAATATTTTTATTTTTTCAACCTACTTTATAATTAGAAAATCTATAACAATATATATATAACTATTTTTTCAATTGTCGTCTTTTATATATAATTATTTTCTTTATAAGATTCATTGTTTCATTCCAGGTCATCAAGATCGAATCCTACTTAGAATCAATCAGGGATAAAATCGAACCGATAAGACTAAATGGTAAGGTATATACAGTCTTAAAAATAAATTTAAATATACTAATTTGAGATTTTTCATTTCAAAAGTTTAAAGTTGTGATACAAAATAAAATTTTCACAACTTCATCTTTAAGGAATGAAAGGAAAAAAATCAATTAGTTTATTAATGCTCTATGTCAGTAAAGAATATCAATTTTTTAATTGTAGTTATAAAATACTTTTAAATGTAGAGTCACATTGCTTGAACGGATCTCATTAGATTTTAGGTATGATCAAGAATCGTATTTAGATCCTATGACTCAATTTATTATTTCTCATGAGATCCTACCATCACTATAATTCTACTTAATATCTAAATGGCTCATTTATTTTTAATTTAATCATAAAATCATAAAATTGTATATTAAAAATTGAAATTTTATGAACAATGTTTTATGCCTATCTACTATCATCAAGGTCATTTTAGAAATCGAAAATTTAAAAACAAGGGTAAGAATAATTATCTCCCATTACTTAATTGCATATCCTTATAGATTATTTATTAAAGTTATATATTACATTGTTTTTAATGGGTAAGAAAATCACATACATGTATTTGTTTTTAATGCGTAAAAAAATTTTTTTTAGAGTTTTTAGAAATAATTGACGTTACCAATGGTTCTATACTTAAATTAAAAAAGCTACATATTGGTCATGTGTGTTCCTTTTGTTCCTTTTGAAATCAAGGTAATGAAAGTTAAGGACCATTGCCCTAACACTTTTAATCAAAAAAAAATTAGTTGTAAATTTTTTAAAAAAATTTAAACTAATATTAATAAGTTTGATTAAGTTATTAGGCTTTTTTTGAGTATAATATTTCTCAAAGCTCACATAATTATACCTAATGTTGCAATCTCGATTTAAGAGAGGTGTAAGCAACATTTTATTTCATTACTTTGAACAAAAATTACAAAGAAGTATTTATAAGTGTCAACAAATATTAAAAACAAATTCTTTAATAAAAGAAAAAATTAGTATTAATAATTCAATATTTCACCCAACTGCTATAAATAATTTCAATTTTAAATTATTTTTTAATAATTTAATATTTGCTCTTAGTTTGCTGTCAGCATACTATTAGGTATGCTAATAGCAAGCTAAGGGCAAATGTTGAATGATTATAAAATAAAATGTTATGCTATCAGCAAACAAAAGACAAAAGTTGGAGTATTAAAAAATAATTTAAACGTGTGATTATTTATAGTGATTGGGTGAAAAGTTGAATTATCATAATCAATTTTTCCTTAATGAGATGGTCTCGTAGTGAATGTATATCTATTAAGCTGACCCATGTACAATTAGTGTTTTGAAACCATCACTTATAATTTTAAAGTAATAAATTAGAAAAATAAGCTAATAATATAAACGCGTCTCATAATATGGCAATCTCATATTGGACGAGCTGAATTTTTGAATAAGTTTTTGCGTAGACTTGACTATTTGGATCTAATATTAGGGCCTAATGTCCCCAAAATATTTTATAAATATTATAAAGACAAAAAAATCCCATTTCACAAAATTCAAAGGAATTCCTGTTTTACAAGTCCAGAGAATTTGAGAGACAGAGCAGTTGATACTTGATACTACTACAATATTCCAAAATGGGACCCACCAAACATTCTTCAAATTTCAAAGCATCAGGTGTGCTGAAAGCAACAGTATCAGAAATGATACATGATTGAATAAAATTGAAGTTAAAGCATAAATCTTTCTCTCTTTCTTTATAAACCAACAACACACAACCCAGAAAAACAGAATTACATTGACATCAGACCAAAATAATCAATCCAAAAAAGATGTCAACAGAGAACCTTTAGCTAACAAAGAATGAAGATGATCAATAATATTGACATAAAGTTGAATAATAAAAAGGAAAGGACTAAAAAGTTGCAAACTTAAAATGGAAGCTAATGTACAAAGTCTAAAATGTCTACTCTAATAGGAGTATGGATTATCGACTAATTCTCTCTAACGACCTGTGCGAGATACTGAGTTGATGACTACTACGACTGTCTAATCCTGCAAAATTATCAAATTAATATCGCCAAATCTTGACATTCAAATCAAATTTGCGAAATCTCTATCGCCTTTTCTTCTGTTTGTTTCTTCACAATAGAGTCATTCTGTCGTTTTGGGGTCCTCACAGTGAGCAGCAATCTGTCTTTAACATGAACATTATCAGCTTAAGCTTGATTTGATTTGATACAATACGACCCCAAAATTAACTTTTTTTTGGGTTTTTTCGGGTTTTTTTGCTGAATCGCAGCAACCACCAAAGGTTCAAAAAAGACTCCCCCTTCTTTTATGGTGGGGTTGAGCAGACTCAAAAGACAAGTGCAACTCCAGCTAAAAAGAATGTTTTTTTTTTTTTGCTCTCGTATCTATTGCTACACCTCACAAGATATAGCCGTGTCTTTGATAGACAAGGGAATCGAGAAGTTACCGTTTATTTATGCTGAACTATATTCTGGGATCTACTACATGGAAAGAATTGCAACTTTGGTGTTAGGACTAAGGAGGCCTTTCGAGTACAACAGTTTCGTCTTCTGAGGCTGCAGTTACTGTAAAAACAGAACAGAACTAGTGTTAGTCTTTCAGTTCATTCAGTATATGATTCTATTATTCATCAATTATTGAAAAATGAATAAAAGATGACACCCCTTTTATGAGACAGACATACACAGGAAAAGCTTGAAAATAAAGTTCAGTGGGAAGGAAAGCTAAAACCCAGAAAGGAAACATATGGCCTGCATTGAGTAAGTGATATGGATATGCAACTCCTATTGCGATCAACAGTAACAGACAGCCATCTTCAAGTTATTACATTAAACTGTTCAGGCAAACGGATAGCCTAAATAATCGACCAAGAATGCAAAAGTATTGAAAGAATAGAAGTATAAAAGCATGTTTAAGTTTTGACATGAATAACAAGGATAATGATAACAAAGCAGGGTTCATACAGAAAACGTTTACTGGATACACACGACTCAACATCAACGATAAGCCTGAAGAATTTGCAAAAACCGTAACACAAACTGCTTCACAAGTCAAGCTAGACAAAACTTAATCGAGGGTAAATCGAGAAAATCAATGGTTGTGTGCCAACATCTTAAATATGGACATACGGGTTTCTGCATTTTGAACAAATCAATGGCACAAATGATATGTATATATATATATATATACATTGCAACTTACAGATAAGATGAATGAAAAAATAAGGTGAAATAATGTAAAGGAGAAAGAAAAACTTATCTCCTTGAAAATAATCATTACTCAAACCAAC
This sequence comes from Amaranthus tricolor, assembly GCF_026212465.1. Classification (NCBI taxonomy): domain Eukaryota; kingdom Viridiplantae; phylum Streptophyta; class Magnoliopsida; order Caryophyllales; family Amaranthaceae; genus Amaranthus; species Amaranthus tricolor. Next base: position 4,147,534 of record NC_080063.1, read on the forward strand.
GGTTACATCAATTCTTGCTGCTCATCATGAAATCCTCAAACTAGTATCTAATCTATATCTAAAGGGATAGAAAGTCATAGCCAGGAAAGGAACAAATCATAACTCAAATCAGGCATCTAAAGAGAAATAAATACAAAAAACAAAACCCTACAAATTTAGCTCCTTTCACCATAATCCATGGACCTAAATTATCTTCAGAGTGTAAGACAAAAATACAAAGGTGGAAGGAGTAAATAAAGTGGCTAAAAGAATTCAATAAATTCTGCTATAAGATATACTTCTAAAAGAAGAAAAGAACAGGCACTGCATTGCATTGACAGTATATGATCATGGACCAATAAAAATCTCATTTAGAACATCATCCTCACCGGTTGCAGAAGCAAAAAGCTCCTCATCCTTATCTTCCTCACTTGTGAAATCCCGTCGCTCAAGCTTCAAATGAGCAGCTATGAAAATCATCTTTTGTGCTCTATCCATACCGAACCTTGAACGACCATGGGTTTGAACCCATTTCAGCAATGAAGAATTGAATTTAAAACTGCGAGCTGTGGCATGAAGGAAGATAAGCCTCAGGGCAACCTTCCCTAGTGATTTGAACTCAGGAAGATAAGTTTCCCAAACAAGCCTACTACCATGAGGATTGGCAATCTTCATCTTTCCAGTTATAGGATCTCTCTGCTTCACCTGTACAGCTTGTGCATAAACAGGATCGAGTCCTTCTGTCCTCCATTTCATTAATTCCATTAATGCAATGTGTGCTTCCTCCCTCGAAACAAGTCGAGTTATGAGCTTGTCAACATCCTTTTCTTGCTCAGGTGTAAGGTACTTGAATGGTGGAAGGTATTTCCCACTGCTGTCCCTTATCAAATAAAGAGGGTCGAGTATATATGCAGCCGCCCAAGCTGGGTGATAGTTCTTCCTGAACCGTCGTTCAATCATCTTGTCAATAGGCTCTTCAGCAATGTGGAACTTAGCACACCAATCTTTCATCTTAGTCCTAACCTCTTCCCACAAATGAAGGCATTGCCCAACTAAAGGCCTATCAGTTTCAAATTCATGAGTCATTTCTTTCACCAATTTTACCAATGAGCGCACCGCGTCTAAGTCATTCCAAAACCCTACATCCCGAATCATCTCCCCAAATTCTCTAGCAACCGGGTCCTCCATTGATATTATCTTGTATGATTCATCTAAGAGTACCAGTTGCAGCACTCGCGCTGAGCTCATTATGTCTTCAATCAAACCATAAACAGGCTCGAAATTAAAAATTTCGTGCTCTTTCGTAGGAACTCGAAGTAAACAAGCAAGACCATACTCTCTTAATTGGTGCTTGTGGAAGCTATTCCGCACCTGGGTTTTGTTATTCAGAAAATTTGCGAGCTTAAAACAATTCTCAGCAACATTCTTAAACAAAGGTAGCTCCCTATAAAAATCCTTGATCAAACTGTTAAAGGCTTGATACTGACAAGAAAGATTAATCATCCATTGATTCTGAACCTCTAAATTCTTCAATGCTGAACTCTTAAACTTATCAGCTACTACACCTACACACCGCTGTAGACCATTGCCACAAATGTCTGCCATTGTTTCCCAAATCACTTCTTCAGCATACTTACAAGGAACCTGCCCACCAGTAAATACAGCCCTCCTATAAACACTGGTACCATTGGGCAAATTAACAGTCAAATTTACCAGATTTTCCTCAAAACCACCCTTGGATTTCCATCCATCAGAAGCAATTTGGAAGAACATAGCATCTCTAATTCTAACCTCAGACTCATTCCTGACTTCCTCGTACCTAGAATCCAACCTAGACCCACAAAATTCCCTCTTAGAAGCCTCAGGGACACCCACTTGATTAAGGAAGGCCTTAAACTTAGGATGCTCTAAGCTTGAAAATGACACAGACCCACATGATTCATACACCCAATCACTCAAATAATCAAGAGCACAATCTACTTGACACTTGCTTAAAGAAGGTCCAGGTGATGCTTTAGGACTCTTCAATCTTTTTATACTGTCCTCAAACATACCTCGAGCATCAGACAAATCATCCCCTCTTCTTCCTCCTCCTCCTCCTCCTCCTCCTCCTCCTCCACCACCACCACCACCCCTGGTAGCCAAATTTTGATTAACAATAAGATGATGATGTTGTGGTTGTTGTTGGTTAGGTTGATGAACCACCAATGCACCACTACCACCTGAAAAACCCATCTCAGAGCAATACCTAGACGGGTCAATTACACTAATAGGAGCCACATATGAAGCATTAGCAGCACCTATAGCGTTCGAATTGGTGTTAGGAGTAGTCCCACCACTTCCACCACCAACTTCACCACCACCAGAACTCGAGGAGCTTCTCTTACGGTGGTTAAATTGCGGAGGAGTGGGAGTAGTAGTATTAGTATTACTACCAGGACTAACAATAGTAGAAGGCATAGTACTAGTGGAAGTAATAGTAGGACCACAAGGAACAACAACACCTCCAGAAGAAAGAGACTGAGAATCGACAAGGGGAGGAGGAGAAACAGAAGACAAAGGTCTAGGAGTGGTAGGAGAGCTAAAATTAGGACATGTACCCCTCTTAAGATGTTCAGAAGCGGTTCTAGAAGGATTAGAAGCACTAAACATGGTATCACATAAACAACACTTCAATTTAACCGCCTTAGGAAGACCGTTGTCGGCGTTATGAACCAACAATGGTTCTAAATGAGCCCAATACCAAGCCCCTTTACCTCTTACAGCCTTGTTACGCACCGTTAGAAGACTTTCATACCTTTTATGCACGGCTTTCGCCGTTGCTTCATCCCCCGTATTCTCCCCTGTCGCCGACATTTTCCACACAAATAACAAACTACGCAAATGGGGTTGTTTTTTTCCGTTATTTGTCGTGTAGAATCAGAATTCGGGACATACATTTACCCGTAAAGAACTGTTTGTTTTCTCTGGGGCTTCTGTTTCCGGCGATCCTCCATTACAAGACACAAGAATTCAAGATTAAGAACACCGAAAAAATGGGAAAAAAATGGGAAAGAAAAGGGAAAGAAGAATTGAATGATCTGAAATGAGAAGTCAATGAAATGGGTTTGTTAGTTTGTTACAGCAAGTTTTTTGGCGGAGTTCTTTCGCAGTGAGTGATGGATAATTAGAGAGAAGAGAGAGAAAGAGGGAGAATAGGAGAGAGAAAGAATTTGGGAAGGGAGAATGACTAATGAGAAAGTGCTGTTTTTGTGAAGTCCTTATTATTCGTGATTAATTACACGCGCTTTATAATTGCGAGTGGGATTTGGTTTTTAATTGTCTTGATTAATTGAAGCCTTACCCAAAGTCCAACGTACGAAATCACTACGCGACATTTGTCCGTACACTCACTCTTTTCTCGCGCGTGAATTTCACGAGCTTGTATTTTTCATGTTTTTCATTTTTAATGGAAAAATAAAAAAAAATTTCTAGGAGATGAGAAAAATGAAATAAAACTTTAATGTTGGTGTTGTTAAAGAAAGGGCCCCTTAAGATAATGGAGGAGGATGAATTAGAATTAGGCCTATTTTTTTTATTTTTTTTCAACCTATCTTTTATGGTGGGAGCCATCCATGGTTATTGTTTGTTTCTAACTTTTTGGTTTTATTTTTTAATTGGATACTATTTTTTAAATAAAAAACCCTCCATTTAGAAGTGTACTAGTAATAAAAAATGAAAATTTGATATTTGTGGAGATTTTTCTTGCATAAGCAAAATTGGCTTTCCTTTTGAGCCTTGTTATTCATGTGGTCATATTCAATAGGGGTGTGAAGGGTATATATAAAAGGGGTAACCTAGGAATTTAATGGATTCCCCCACCAATATTTGTTGGGGTTGGGAAATGTTGACCAATAAGAATTGAAAGATGATATATTTTGGTGTTTGAATAAGTAATATGATACCAAAACTACAATGGAATCCAACCTTGTGTGTTTTCAAGAGCCTCAAGAAGTAGGTAGCATACACAATTTTGGCAAACAACATGCTATATTGCTCTTTTGCCCCTATTTTAACCCTTATTGTTCATTACTACTCATTTTATCTCGTATCTTTAGTTATAAGTATAATTTTGAGCAGTGTCATTTTTAATCTTAAGCAAGGTAGAAATTTGTTTAGGACTCAAAGATAGAAAGAGCCCAATACCTAAATTTAGCAATATTTTCATGTAAGACGTAGAATATCGCTCGTTAGATTGTAACTTTACTTTTGCCAAACATCCAAATTAACCCTCTACATAAAGAGTCTATTTCTTCCATTTTGCCTAAGCCCATAAAACATCAGCACTGTTTGTGAGCAAATTAAGAAAAAAAAGAAAAAAAATGTTTTGTAAGAAAGTGGACAAAATAAGTGAATTAGATGAAAATAAAATTTAAATGCGTGGAGATAAATCAAAAAAATGTGTGAATTATCGCAAAAATAAATAGATAAATAAAGTAAAACTTGATTTTTTTAGGAAGAAAAATATAATAAAATTTGTATGAATGAGGGATCACGTTATTAATCATTTTGTGATATGGCAACTATGGAAGAAGGTGGCAACCTAGCTACTAGATTTCAATGCATTTTCAGACCTAATTTTGTGAATGTCATAACATTCTATACGCTTGCTACTTGCTACTGGCTACTTGCTACTTGCTAATGCTATCTTGAATTATGGGTTAGTTGATTAGATTTACTTTTATTATTCTATTGCACAACGTTTAATTTAAATTAAAATGGAATGTGAACAAACTGCAATTTTATAATTGGGTTCAGTAAATATACAATTTGCAGGTTGACTGATTTTTTTAAATTTTTTACTAATCCATATCGTAACTATAATCGCAAAATTGCATTTTATTTGTGGTCTAGTTCACAGAGTGTCATTTGTTTTCTTATTATGCAGTTCTGATATTAGTTACAAATACAATTTATACTCAGTATTATAATGGAAAGCAAAAATATTAATAATCGTGTCAACCCATACTGTATCAAATATGAATTATGGTCTTATCCAATTCGATGATTTAGTATTTTTATGTGATTTGAAAATTTTTTCAAATCGCAATCATAGTTTGGTATTGTTTATACATAAAAAAAATTCAAATTTAAACTATGTCTAAGCCTAATTAGTAATTAGGTTAAATTCACATTTGTAAGTTGTTTAATTTTCAAGTATAATCAAGCAACTTGTCATGTTATAGTTTTTGGATTTAATTTTTTTGTGAGATTTAGCATAATTTAACTTTTATATCATGTGATTTCAATATCTAGCTAAACTTGAAATTTCAAGTTTATTTAATTGTAATGATGTTCAACAAATTTGTCACAAAAACAATGCTGTTTAAAGTGACGACATTATTTTGTTATTTTTTTCAATCAAATCTAAAGTCACAAATATTTTATTGATTAGGTTGCCAATGATGAGAGGTAGAGGTGCTTATGGGCGGGTTTGGGTGGGTAGCGAATCGGGTAGTACCTAAAAAATCTACCCGCGGATTCAAATATTTAAAAGCCCCCGCATTAGCGAGCATGTTTTTTTGTCACTACCCGCCTATTTTTAAAGCAGGCGAGACCCTCGAGTAGGCGGGTATGTATTATATAAAAATTAAAATATAATCTAAATTATAAAGTTAAGTTTTAATAACAATTAAAATATAATACATTGTCCAAAATAATCTAATTACATGAATATAAAACATTATGTTGGATAATCCAACAAAAGCATTGCATCATCAATTTATCTTACTACGGAGTACGAAGTACAGACATATACATCTCCAATCATAATAAATAAAAAAAATTATTAAAGTGGGTACGAACTCTAATTACTAAAATTAGGTATGTAGTAGACTAGTAGTACTAGACACTAGACTACTAGTTTCATAATCAATAGAATTAATTATTTAATAATTAATATACTAAACTTAGCGGGTGGGCAGGTATACTCGCGGGGTTTTTTTGGCGTCGCTACCCGCTCATTTATCTTGGCGGGCAGGTATTATCCGTCCAAATTTAAATTTCTTTTGAAAAACGTTGTTAATTCCGCCCGTTTTTCGAGTCGAATGGGTTGAGCATGGCGGGTAGCCCGCCCATGAACAGAGGAGTTAGACATTTGATTCAAACCCTTAATAGTGCAAAATAAACTGTTAACTAAAAGTGTAGTTTGCACCTTTAAATTAAATATATTACTTTAGCTAGCGGTTCACAATGGGAATGTAGCATTTTAAGTAGCATTTGTCCCTTTTATTTTCATCACATATCATTTTATTTGTCCCGCTAATTTTAAGTATATTTTTTGGCTATAGTCTCACTCTCATTCTTTAAATTTCATCCAAAAATCTTTTTTGTCCTCATCCTCTAACTTAATTTTCCTAACTTAGGAACAAAAACTGTGATAAATTTGTTATTGAGCTTGTACAGAACAAGACTCATAGATGGAGAGATGGGCACACACAAACTCGATAAAGTTCCATTCTAAAACCAATTGGTATTAAGAAGAGTAGTCTATCAAGAATTCCTTCTGTCACATTAGATTTGAATCAAAGAGAAAGTGAGAGTTTTTAAGAAAAAAGTGAATAAATAAAGAGAGAAAATGAATTATATGGATGCAATTAAAAGAAAGTTATAATGTATGGACAAGATTAAAAGGAAGTAATAGGTTATTGTCTAAAAATAAAAATGACAAATAATGTTTTTTAAGTGAAACATGATGAATATATGTAATAGTCCAACCTCTCTTTATTTTTTAAATATGAAATCATAAATGATTTAATTTTAAAGAAAGATCCCTAGATGTAGATGTTAATTCATAGGGACAAAGGGTAATTTGGTGTGAGAACAATTTTTTTGGGTACAAATTCACTAAACAACTTTCCCTCAAAGAAACCGAGGGAGATTGAGAATTGAGTATTGAGTATTGAGTATTGAGTATTGACGAAGCAGTCAGGCCTCAGTAGTCAGGCCTCAGTAGTCGCCTAGTCGGCACTCGACACTAAAAAGTCGCAGTTTACAAAACGACTCCACGTCCCTCACTATCTTCCACAAAGTACCTGATTCCGTTGAAGATTTCCTGCTCCAGTGAACTACTCAAACAACATTAAACTTCTGTTTACCATTTCTATTATTCAAGGTTCTTTCTCTCTTTTTCTCGCTATACTTAATTTCCATTATACTTTTTTTTTTATTTAACCTGCTTTATTGCTACCATATACGAATGGTTTCCTCCATTTTTTCGCCCTAATTTTGAATTTATTGTTCGCATCTGTAAACCCTAATTACTCTTATTTTCTGATTTCTTTTGCCTAATGTTTTGTTTTCTTCCGTTATGCTTGGTTCGTTGTTATTTGTCATGATTTTTCGTGTCCATTTCGTTGCTGGCCTATGTTAGGAATTTTGAGGATTGTAGTCATGGAAAATGCTGAACATTGCTTTCAATAGAGTACTAGTTATATAGAGTGACATATAAGGTTAGCTATCTTTGTTCTGATGTTATGGAAATAGGACCTTTGTCGGATTATGCATGGTTGAAATCTTGTCCAGATGATTTGCTGTTATGTTTTATTTGGTTTGTTCCAAGATTCAACTTCCTTTCTATGGTTCGATCATTACACCCAGGTGATAATTAGGATTTATTTTGGGAAGAAGGGCATATCTATTTCATGCTCCATTATAGAAACAATGCTGTCTAATATTTTGTAAATCCTTTTTTTTTGTTGTGAATTGTCATTAGTAGGGGTTAATGATTTCTTATGGAACTTCTCAGGGAATAAGAGTTTAGCTTAATCAATTCTGGAAGAGAAGGGGGCAATCTAACATGGAAGGGTAGGGGTTATTTATAGCTTTATGGTTATTTTGGAATGAGGATATGGCCAATAAACTAGGCCAGTTTGAACCTGGGGGCTGAGAATGTCTGAATTTTGGGATTGAAATTTCATGCCCAAATCTTATAAGAACTTTTCGAAAAAGTAAACTTATTTAAACAAAAAATTTAAAAATAAGGATTCATAGGCTTGGTTCCCAAATCATCCCGTAGGTGCTCCTCTTCTGAAATTTTCCAGTTCCTTTACATCTTAGGAATACTACTTGCTGGTCTGACAGCTACATAGTTAGGAATTCCGTGCTTACTAATTTCTATTGCATCCATTCCTTTGGCTAGAACTTGACTCTTTCCCCTCTCTGCCATCACGAAACTATTCTGTCCAACAATCCTCTCCATAGGCTTACCACTAGATGTGACTACAGATCTTGAAAACTAGGTGCAAAGACTCGCTTCTCTCACTGGTTCTCTTTAGGAAGATTATTCTAAAGAAAAAAAAAGGAATTATAGAGAAGAAAATTAAAGCCAAGATAGCAATCAATAACAGGATATCTTAAAAAATAAGTTGACAAACATTAACACATACATGCAACTTCATCAAAGGATCCATTCATAGGGCGTAAATCCTCTCACCTTTTGTTTTCAAATGCAACTACCGTTAATTCGACATCAATGAAATGTGTGCACGTTGTGTTTCTCCGATTATATGGTGACATTTACAATATGTTCAATCCAATTTAAATTGTATCAAACCGTAGATATTCGATCAATTGGAAACTAAAAAAAATCTTGGCCTTCCACAAAAACAATTTGCGGGTTCGAAAATGATGACGTTCTCACCCAATTAAAAAATGGACTCACATGTAAGCTTGATAGGCTAACATATAAGCTTGATAGACTACTCTTTCTATTACCAATTGCTTTTAGGATGAAATCTCATTAAATTTGTGTGCAGTCAACTCACTTATTGAGCGGGTCTAATTGCGTACAAGACCAATAAAAAATTTATCATGGCATCAGAGCCGAAGGCTCGATTAAAAACTAAATGATAAGTCCGAAAAGAATGGTGTTCCTACCTTAATTGATTACTCTCACATACGAACTTGATAGGGGTTTGCATGTGGAGAAGGTTGTTGGCATGGTTTGTCCCCAATCAATGAATCAAAGATATTATGCACACGTTATAAGTCATTAGAGCCATTTCTCCCGTTGTCATATGGTTTTGGAATGATATCTCCTTGACTTATGAAGTGTGCGAATTTCTTGTTTTTCTAATTATATGCTGACATTCACAATAAGTCCAACCCAATCTAACATAAAGGTGCCAAAAAACATGTTTTAGGTTGTTGTAATCGGTATTTCATGGTTTAGCCCGATATTTGGCGGTACGATAATTACATCATCCCCGTTAATGCATCATCATGTTTGTGGATCGCAACTATGATCACTATCACATTTTTGCACTATGGTGCAAGGTGCCTAGCTGCACAAAGCTCCTTAAATTAAAGGGTCTAAAATGTTAGTTTACATTACTTTTGCATTAGTTTAATTATTTGTTTTTAGGCCCTAAATTTCAAAAGGAAGGTAAAAAAAATGGCCTAATATATCATTGTGTATTTTTGCTTTCCCTAGCATTTTTATGGTTCCCTAATCATTCTTCTTTTGATATCAGTGTAATTATAGTTAAAAATCTAGTATGTGAATGTTGGTAAGTTTTGCTTCTTCCGTGTCCTTTTCATTAGCACATCCTTGTTGTTCACTATCTAATGCACTGCTTTGATCCACAATATATGCAATTATACAAAAGTAAATATTGAGGTATAATTTGAAAAACGTTGATATTGTGAAAGTATGAATTAAGACGAATCAAATAAAATCTTACTTGAGTGCTTTATTTTATAAAAGTCAGAAGGAGATTACAAGACAAGTTTGGTAGATGAATAGTATTTAATTACATTTTGATTAGAATTAGAATTACTGAAAGCAGTGAAAGAGTATTTGCATTACTTTTGTTTATATTAATTAACAAGTAATTCTAGTTGGAGATTTACTTTTTGAGGGTATTTCGGACAAAATATTCTATATTATCTTTTTTCAATTAAATTGCTTGTTTATAATGACTCTTTTTCAAGCATACTTACTATTTGCAACTTATGTATACATCAGTACATGTGTGTTTGCCAATGTAGTAATGGAGTTCAAAATTTTCCTATAACGCGCTTGGAATAAAGGGTATGAAGATAGTAGTCGCTACCTTGGAGACTGGCAATCCTGATGTTTCATTTGGAGGTGGCCCAATGGTAGATTCTGGTGCTGAGCAAGTTGAACATAAAGAATATATAGAGAAACTGCTTCTTATAAACAACTTTTTAAAGTCGAGTCTTTGTTAAAAGTGTGGATGAAGGATATGAAGCAGGCATTCCAATTCCTGAGTTTCTGAAATATGGGCATAAATGATCTCAATAAGGTTGACAAAAGATGTAAATGTTGAGGAAGTACAGAATGAATATAGAGATTCTGCTGCTTATAAATAACCACCCTTGTAAGTCAAGAGTCTCTTGATAATGATGTAAATGAAGAAAATGAACCAAGGTTTTCAATGCCTGAACAGCATCCAGGACCACTGAACAAGTGAGCTTAATGATATTCACAGACAGAGAAAATGTTGCGAATGTGCAGAAGGAATGTAAAGACCATTCCCAATGAGGTTGACAAAAACATGGGAAGTTTTGAGGAAGTGCAAATAGAAGCTGCTGATACTGAAGTATCTGAGTCACAGGATGAATAAAAAATAGATCAGGTGTTTAGTTCCAGTTTTGCAAAGCCACATTCTCTGGGAAAGGAAAAAAAAAGAATGCCAAGCATGAACCTTTGAAGCCTGGAAGCTTGACGAAAGATGACCGTGTATGTTATCAACCTGATCAACTTGGTGAATATGTTGGAGCATTAGCACGTTTTTCTAATAGTGGTGAAGTCTAGCATTATCTCTTTATCATTTGGTAGGTAATGACACCATATTTGACTTTCAGTGTCATGAGGATTGGTAGATTGTGATGCCGATCCACTTCTTGAGAATCAAGGGATACAGGATGACATTGAACATTTACATTCAATGAATGGAGTTCATGTCAAGAAAGGGCTTCATAACCGCAACACAATCTGAATGATATTGTATACCAAAGAAGAAAAGAGAAAAGCATCGCAATTTAATGTGAGACAATGTATTACCTTGCTGGGGAATTTGAGGATGATATTGTTTTAACTTCCTGTACGCTGGTGCTAAGAAAAAACTATCCGAGTTCCTTAAAGATGATTTAACTCCTCCTTAGGCCACTAAAACTATCGATGTAGCTAAGGTTTTAAGTGCTGCAATACCAAGTCCTCAGCAATCATACAAAGTTGTTGTATGCATTAGCAGAGCAGCAAGCCAAATGACCGGATCATCAGCAAATACCAAAGGTTGCAAACTTGCAATTAGGGAAGTAACAATGAACATTCAGGGCATGCTGCTGATGCCGTAATAAGAACTTTGAAATGGATCTCTGACTGAAGGCAAACCAATAAAAGCAAAAAAAATTATTTGGATGATGTGATCTCGTATCTTCACTTATCTGCATAAGATCCCATGAAAAAATGCAGCTTCGTGGGTGAGATTGTTAGTTTTTTATGTAAATTCAGAATTTTCTGTCACAACTCAGCGACGATGAATGCAATAAGAACTATTAACCCACAGTTCCTGTTGCTGAATCCTTTGAGGCTTTACGATTTGATGATAGAAATGGCTAGCTGGACTGACGTGGTTGTCCAAGGTAATACTAAAGCTAAACCAACTAGACGTGGTTGTAAGAGAAAATTTCAACAGGTTGTTTCTCGTGATAATGAGAAGCATCTTCAACTAAAGCCTAAGAAATAATCCAGAAAAAGTCATATCATAGTGATTATGAAGTAGTTCCTGAGATGCCTACGGAGGACGATAAGCTCCTAAACCTGCCAACGGCCCAACAGAGCTCATGCTGAACTTAGAAGCTGGGTTCTACTTTTAGCGTTGAGTTTGAGCAAAAGGTTCAGGTGTTTTGGGTCTTTGAAGGAATCGGAGGCAGAAGTAGATATGCAAAACAGTCTTGCTAGAGGTGTTAAAAAATTGTTCAGATGCTGAAGTTGCTTATAATACTGCTGCAACGTTTTACATTTTTGAGTCAACGCTAATCAACTACCAGCTAATTATACGCCTTCTGTTTCCTTTAGAAGTTCACCCCTTCTTTGACAAATGCAAAAGAGAATCCAACTTAACGTCTTGTCCCCATCGAGGATTTTCAGGTATGAGCATGAGCATCACACCTTCTTGCTTGTTCACCATTCAATGAGGGGAAATAACTAATACTGTGGGTAAAACGCTTTAGCATCGGCTGATTTTTGAGCAATCTCTAATTTTTTAGCTTCTTTTGTGACTGGTGTTTTAGCATTTTTGTAAATTTGCCAGTAATGTTGTGATGTTCAGGTCAATGCTGGAGTATACACCTACTGCTTTGTGGATTGTAGGTATGATAAACAGCAGCATATTCGACAGAGAAGGTAACGTGGCATTTTTCTGGTCACTGCATTTTACTTTCTGTTGTCCCTTGCTATTTCGATATTGAGGAAGGTTATTCATGTTTCTGTACCTTGAAGCTTTATGCAGAAGCTCAGCATGACAATGCTAGTAAGGCCACCTTGGCATCTTACAAATTATTAATTTTCAAACATTTTGTTGTCCGGAATTGATGTATTTTGTCTAATCAACTCAGCATGAGCATTTCATGAGAAGCTCTTGTATTCCCTTCCCTTCTTCCAAGAGAGTTACTCTCACTGTTCTTATGACTTTGCCACACTTTTTTTTAATCTATCCTTTTTATTTTGCTCCAGTTTCTTTTTATGGAGATGTCTTTTTATAGAAATGTCACCACCACTTTCTTTCATTCACATCCAAACATTTCAACTTAATATCTTCTACACAAATTGAATGGTCTCACCATATCTTAATCTTTGTGCAATGCTCCTTTGTTGCAATCTAAAATGTACCGAGGGAGTATTGATGAATCAAATAGGAGAATTAGCTTTTTTGATGCCTAATGAATTGCATATAACTTTCAAGAAGCTGTCATGAGCTTTAGAGGAGCCATTAAATTTTCACATCTGTAACATTTTATGGGAACGTTTTACCGTTTACTTAACCAATTAGATTTTTATATCTTCGAGAAGAAATTGATCATCACTTATATTTTCTTCTATTCATTCCATTCTATTGTTATAAGATCAGGCGAATCCTAATTATTTATGTCATTCTTCACTCTTGTTATCCAGGTTAAATCCGAGTTTCCTCTTTCTATTTTAATCTCATCAATGCTCAAACCTTCCACTTTTCTTACTTGTGCAGTTGTCCATTCTCCATCATTCTTTGCATATGATGAAACGAACATAAACGATTTTCTTTCATTTTATGTTTACTATTTGCGATTCAATTTTGAATTCTATTTGTTGGGGTATAAGTCATCCATCTTTAACATACGCATCTCAACTACTCCATTTTCCTACAATGATTACTTCTAAAAGCACACCATTTTGATTCATATAGTAGTGTTGGTCTAATCACACATCGATTGAATTTTCCTATTGACTTTAGTTGCACACTTCGGTTTGCATAATTTTTTTAGTCATAGTTATCCATTTTAGTTATCTTCGCTGAATCGTATGCTTTACTTGGCAATATCTCTAACAATCTCTTTATGTTGGTTTCTTTGTAGTCCAATCTATATTGTTTGATTAACACTTTAGCATTGTTGTTGAGAGGGAATTGGTGAACAAACTGCAATCCCAAACTCTTACAGTTTACAATTGAGGGTAGCTTTTCTGTTGAATTTGGGATTAGCGACAATCTTAGTTCTTCTTGGTTCTATCTTTTGCACCCAATTGAGATCACTCTTGACTCCCTTTGAAACATCTACAACAAATAATGTAATCCTCACTGGGCCAGCCTTCCATATTGATCAACCCCTTACTGATTGTCTTGTTAGATTGTATTTCTCTTGATTTTCTATCTAGTCTAATTGTAAACTCTACATCTTTGCTGTAAACCCCAATGTACTTTTGCAGGTTTTGTCAATTTTATTCTTGAACATGAAATCAATTGAATGATTATAGTTCATTTGAATTGAATCTTAATACTTCTGCAGAGATGCATGTGGTTATGAAAAAGATCTTCATACCAGAATACATTCTATGCAGGTATAAGTTCTGAACCTCCTGAGCATGGTAATTGATAGATAATGTGTGTTCAGTTCAGGTCTTATTTCGAGTTTGGGTGACAAAATATTGGGGCTTGTTTTTAGAACTGAACTGAAAAAAAGTGGACAAGAATCGAATTTCATTTTGAAGATGAAAGCAGCCAAACAAATAAATTAACCTTCACTTTAGTGTAGGAATATCGTACACCATTGGGTAGTGGTAACTTTTTTTTTTATTGAGGTGAGCTAGTGGTGATTTTCTATTTTTCCCGGGCAAGGTCACGGTAAGCTTCTTTTTCTTTTTTTTTTTTTTGAGGTAAGGTAGGGGCAATTTTTATCTTTTGTCGGGTTAATCATAATCGTTTCCTTAACCCTTTGACGAAGGAAAGGGAAAAATATTTTTCTGTAAATGGTGACAAACGAGCTTTTATTATAATGATAAAAGCATAAATTTTTAACTACTAGAATAATTCATGATTCTGAAGGTAAGTATTGGTTAGATAGCAAGTGGATTTGTCTTTACTGAGCCACTAACCCTTTGAAATGTCCAAATTACGTTGAATCCCCGAGACAGGAAAAAATGAGCAAAAGGTACATATCCTATTATTGGGTCCCATCATTTACCAATAAGGAAGCTTTCACATGAAGGTTGTGGAAAATAATTTAGTACTTCCTCTATCCTCTTTGATTAGCGTAGAGAAAGAGAGTAATTTTTAAGGATGTGGTAATAAATAAAGAGAGAGAATGAATTGTGTGGATGAAATTAAAAGAGAGTTAAAATGTATAAATGAAATTAAAAAAAGTGGTAGACCATCACCCAAAAATAGAAATTATGCAAATTAAATAGGATGGACTAAAACGAAAAAGGCTATAAATTCAATAGAACGGTGACTGAATGACTTATACCTATAAGCTATGATGTCATTATAAAGCTCTCTAAAAAGAGAAAAATATTATGACCAAAAGTCATCTTTGTAAATTTCGTCTTTATAAAAAGGCTTGAAAAGATATATGGCGGGCCATTTGAAGGCTTGACACCTTGTAAATTGTTAAAATTAGCAGTAGTTATGGTGGGAAATTATTAACACAGCTGGATTCATCTACCACATTACTATTATTATTGTTGATCGGACCCATTAGATACAAAGGGTAGAGTACATAGTTTTGGACATTTACCTTGGGATACTACGCAGAACTTGTTTCCTGAGATGGACATTTTTTCAAGGTGAAAAATACTCTCTCTTTTATTTTGCACCTGTTGCAAAATGAAGTAGATAAAATTTTAGTGGAAAGAAAATTTAGGCTGGAGAACAGATAAAAACAAATAGAGGATATAAAAATATAGTTAAGATGAAAAGAGAGTATAAGTTTATAATGAGAATAAAATAAAAATAGTGGGGTTGTTGTCTAAAAAAGGAAGAGTGTAAAATCAATGAGAAATGATGTAAAATAAAAAGGACAAGGATAAGTGAGTTATATTTATCAAATAAAACTAAATTTACAGCATTCTTGTTAGCCTAGGCAAACCGTTTAAGTTTTTTATGAGAGACGGTCTCTTTAAGAGATCATTTTTAATTAGATTGGTCTAAAGTTTCTTAGTAGGCATTAAGAATATTGTAATTAGGCATTTAAAATATTATAAGTAGTTAAGTACACACTCGGTGGGCATTAAGTATATTATACGTAGGCATTAAAGCATTGTAAGTAGGCTTTAAAGATATAGTAAGTAGGTTAGTAGGTTAAGTTTTTCGATAGACATTAAAAATATTGTAAGTAGGCGTATTTTAAGTGCTTTTTCGGTGGGCATTAAGTATATAAGTCAGCAATAAAGATAATGTAAGTAGGCATTAAGGATATAGTAAGTGGACATTAAGGTTTAATGGGTTGAGTCTACGAAACGTCTCTCGAAGAGACGGTCTCACAAAAGATCGGTTGTTTAAAGAGTATGAGAAGCTCTAACTTGACTTTTATTTGCATTTATTTAATTAGAAATTTAGTATTTATAGATATATTGAAGATTTAACTATCAATTTAAGCTTTTAATTGAGTTGAATTTTTTGACATGGTATCAATGAGGAAGATTCATCTTGCTTCTATATACCTCTAAGTGAAAGAGTTCTCATGTTAGACAACGTCATAGAGTATATAACATATAGTATATAACATATATCAAGAGCTTCTTGTTGTAGAAAGTGGATGAGCTTTCAACGCATTTCTAAGGGAAGATAGGGTTTTGTCATTGAAAGAGACCCTAAGCGAAAGCATACTTGAAGCAACACAAGTTGCTCTAAAAGGGCATGAAAAAAAAAATAATTGCTCATTAAACTCGTCTGAAAAGGAAAAAACTGGGCAGTTAGAATCAACATATACTCCCCACAATTAAAATAGGGCATTATTATATATCGTGATCGTTTTTATTTTATCGCCACCCCAATCTAATGAAATTACGAATTTGCTTCTGGACTTAAAACTTGTTTAACAAATGTAAATCGCATTTAATAACGCTATTATCACTTAATAACACTATTATCGCGACTCTATATATATTGAATTTTTAGAGGCATCCTTGTAGGATATACGAATTCAAACACGGTACTATCTCTCTAAAAACTCTCTAAAAACGTTCTTCGATTTTAAACGAGCTGTTAATTGGAATCGATTAACTATGGCTAACGAAAGCGACTATGAATCGGATCTGGTACGTACTTTAATCGATTTGAATCGGTGTATTTTTTTTTAAAAAAAATGAAGTCGCAAAAACTGGGCGAGTAGACCACGGTTCAGTCGCACAAAACGTGCGAGTGAACCACGGTCCAGTCGCACAAGTGCGACTGGTTTCTTTATTTATTTATTTATTTTTAATTTACATTATTATTTAAATTATTATCATTAATATTATTATTAATATTATTATTATTATTAATATTATTTTTATTTTTTTATTATTGTTATTATTATTATTATTATTATTATTATTATTATTATTATTATTATTATTAATTTTTGTTATTATTATCATTAATGTAAGTAATTTATATTATTAACATTACTATTATTTTGTTATTATTTATTTAAATAATTTATAATTATATGTTATTATCATTATTTTCTTATTTTTTAATATTAATTTGTTTTATTATTATTACAATTATTTTATTATATTTTTTGTATAGTTATTAATATTAATTATTTAAGTAAATTATAATTTTTAATTAATATTAATTTTTATTAGTAATATTTTAATGTTAATTATTAAAGTAATTTATAATTTTCATTTATTATTGAATGTTTTTATTATTATTGTTTGTATGTATAATTTTTTAATGACCTAATGTATGGTTTGTTTTATATTTTAAATTTGTAGGACTTTGAAAACTTAGGAGACAACGTAGATTACTCCGGTAGATTTGTTGCGAATAGGAAATTTGTTTTCTTAGATGAATTACATAGTTGGGCCGATGCGATAACAATAACAATTGGTTTTTAATTTACACGTGCTTCTTATAAACAAAAAGAAGGACGTTCAAGAGTTAGTGTGTATTTAAGATGTCACCGCTGTGGTAATATTAGGGTTGATTTACATAATCTAGATGAAACTGCCCGACCTGGTTCTAAAAGTAGAAGTTTTGGGTATAAATTTTTGATTGTAGCAAGTAGTCGTAAACCAGGAGAAAGACCTTGGACGGTAAGGGTGTGTCTTGGTGAAAAAAGAAGACATAACCACCCGTTTTTAGTGTACAGAGATGATCTAGGATCAATGTAGATATTCGGGAGCACATACTACAGCGTAGTGCAATCGGCCTTTATCATGACTTCTATTAAAGAAAATTTTCCTGGTTTTTTACTAGTATGAATCAGATTTATAATGCTAGGCAATCAATAAGGAGGGAAGAGATGGAGGGTAGGACTCCCCTTCAACACTGTCTTAATATGGCCACAGAATTTAATTGCGTGGTCTGGACAAACTTGGATAAGGAAGGGGGATTGAGCAGATTATTAGTTGTAAATCCCACCTCTATCCAAATGATACGTACGTGGCCGTATGTTGTGTTAATAGATACAACGTACAAAACAAACAAACAAAAGTGGCCACTGTGTGAAGTGATCGGAATGACGCCAACCAATCACAACTTCTTGGTTGCGTTCTGTTTGATGCGAGATGAGGTGGTTGTGTCATATTCGAGGGTGTTGCAAGGATTGAGAGATATTTTTGGCACAGCTTAGACTCCTAGCGTCCTTCTAACTGATCGAGATGAAGGTTTATCTGTAGCTATTCGTGACGTCTTCCCAGTTAAAAAGGTTTTGTTGATTAATTATTGTTGTTTTATCTATTGAATATGTCTTAATTACGTTCAATGTTGTGTTTAATGTAGATGTGCGGCATTTGTTATGCATTTGACATATTTCAAACGTCGTTTAGAACATGGTGAATAAGTTGTGTGGCAGGAAAAGAAATCAACAAGGGCATGTATTCAGGAAAAGTAGATGGAACCCCTTGGTTAAAAGTTCTACAATCGACGAATTTGAACAGAGATGGCAATCAATCGTGACTACCTGGTCGGTTGGGAACAAAAAGGTCATTCGGTATTTGGCTGGAACATGGATTCCACTTAGAGAGAAATTTGTGCATGCGTGGACGAATGAATAT
This sequence comes from Amaranthus tricolor, assembly GCF_026212465.1. NCBI lineage: Eukaryota > Viridiplantae > Streptophyta > Magnoliopsida > Caryophyllales > Amaranthaceae > Amaranthus > Amaranthus tricolor. Next base: position 4,166,261 of record NC_080063.1, read on the forward strand.
TTACACATGGGTAACCAGACTACCAGCAAAGTTGAAAGCCAACACTCGTCTTTCAAGTATTATCTTGGTAGCGGTAATAGCTCATTTGATACCCTGTTCAAAAGGGCACACGCACAGATTACAAACCAGCAAGCCAGGATCCGACAAGCGCTACAGGAATCCATGAATTCTGTAGTAAGTTCGTTGTGACAACATTTCTTTATACATTTATATCGCCACGTATCTATCTAGGTCTTGGAGCAGCTGCGGCTTGAGCATAACCGTATGTTAAATTTGGGTGATTATGTATTTAACAAATGCGGTTGTGTGCTTTAACGCACTCATGGATTGCCGTGTGCTTGTTATTTATATATGTCCATCGGTTCACAAGGTGCTTTGTATTTGGATGACATTCATCTATTCTGGAGTACTTTAACGTACACAGAGGTAAGAGATGACTCCAATGAAGGAGTACGATACGCGAACTCCGATGACAAAGAATACTTTCAATCTTTGGTCGATGAAGTCCTAAAATCTGATCCCGCAGTTGTACGACGCTTGTCTCAAGTACTTGAGTATGAACTACACCCTGATAGAGCCGATATACCTGAGCCTTACGCAAGTACACCTAGAAAGGGAAGACCAACCACAAGCAAAACCCTCAGAAGAAATAAAAGCGCATTTCAACTTATTCGGTACATGACTTTCCTTTCCGTTATTTAAATTAGTTTTGTTACATCTTAATCTTACTAACCTTATTTTCAATAATTGCAAATGATCCAGGAGGTCGTGATTTTTCACTGTTTCCATGGCCTAATCACATCCCATACATTCTTCCTCCTTACTTGTTTGATTTGATTGATGTGTTAGGTCATAGTAACTATGGATTTAGAGCTATTGCCGCCACAGAGTTAGGAGGCGAGGAGGCATGGCCTCTTTTAAGACGTGCTATGTGTATGGAAATGCAATTGAACAGAGACCAATATATAAATTTGTACTTATCGCAGGAGTTGTTAGACGATGTTATATTTAGAATTGGTTCACACGGCAATGGACTTGCTCCTTATATTCACTAGGTGGATGCACCGATGGCATTGTACTCTACAGCAACGTTTCTTAACATTGGCATTGTTTATTCTGGTTTTGCTGACGGTAATTCGCTGTATAACTGTTTGGTTCTTCCGTTAAGGAAAGCATCGGGCGTGCATAGTGTCAACAAAGTTATACATATATGTTGGGTAAATGGAAATCATTTTTGTTCAACTATTAATGAACGATGATTCATCTCCACTGCCGCCAGTCCATCAACGTTGGAGAGAAGCAGTTGACAATTTTTTTCAGACATATAGAAATGTATTTTACTAGTAGGATTATGCTTTGGAATAAACTATGCGGGCCACGACCACCACAACGTAATAACACCGCTGAAGATGCTGTAAATTTATATAGTCCATAATGTAACGTGATGTGTAAATCATTATTCAGTTTTAGTATAGAAATTGTAGATGGGATTCAATTTGTAGATAGTCCATAGTTATACTATTGTGTACGTCATTACTATAGAAATTGTAGATGAAACTCATTGTGTATAATAGTGTTGTAAATTAATAAAAGCATTGATGTAAACATGAATTAAATTTAATGTAAAAAGCGTTGATGTAAATAAATAAACGCATTAATGTAAATTAGTTTAAATACAGACTATGAAAGGTTATGCCCCTTAAAAGCTTGCCATTCGGCAAATAAATCTTTTAACATTGTTAAGGTATCTATCTAAAGAATGTCTTTGTCGATGGTTCATTTCTGCAACAGGAGGCAGTCTCGCCAATGGAGCGACTCGACTCGGCCATTCATTCAGAAAGTGAAAAAAAAGGAAAAAGGGTGTGAATAAGATATTAAACAACATCTAAATAACACGACATAATAGAAAACAAATAAATTCAAAAAACTATTGTATTCCAATCTGCTTTCAGCTGGACCAAAACCGACACTCAGTCCTTCGCCGGGGACGACGTATGGGTGGCTCTGAACTAGTCAACGTAACTAAGATCAGCCTCTAATGAAACAGATGCCCGACAAAGTGCCTGATCACCAAGGCAGGCACTATAGGGGAACCTACTCTATGCCTCCAAGTACATAGGCGGAGAAGCAAAGGTCACGGAGTAGGTACCGTGTGCCGGTCGTACAGCCTGGGTTGGTCTCAGAGGAAGGGGGGATAGCCTGCACCAAGCCGACCTGTCGCACTGTCCTCTCCGGCAAATACACCTCGACGATATCAAAGCAAGTGATACTCCCGATGAAAGTGGTGCGTGAGTGCTCATTCAGCAATGCCCTTGGAGAAGTCATGTACGGAGTCCATTCCACCTGCATACAAGCCCAAGTTAACGTATAAAAACAATTAAAATTAAAATAACATGCATAAGAAAGTGTGATGTGATGTACAATACCCGAGTTTCCGTCATGGAGTCTAGTATACTCCTGCAGTCCCTCAGCCTGTTGATCTCACGACCTGGCTTGGGCGTAGACCATGTCTCCGACCTAGTCTTATTAGGCATATTTGCTCGGCGAGGATGAGGGCGGAAGGCGAGAAAGTACTCGTAGATCCATGTCTGGAGCAATGTCAGACAACCCGCAATGGTCTTGCAACCAGCCTTAGATGCCATTCCCAGTTGGCGATACATGTAGGCCAGCGTCACCGCACCCCAGGCGATCTCATCCTGATCGACGTTGACGGCAAGTATCGAGTGAAGTCGCATGCCGGTTCTGGTCTTATCCACCAGCAGGGTAGAGCCGAAAATAGCCATGTAGTAGGCTGTCGACTGGGTATCCATAGCCCGGGACCGATGACACAACTGCATCACTTCAGCAACGTTGACGCAGCCGCTGGTGAATATCCCTTTCCGCCGTAGCTCGGACATGGGCTCCCCAAACAGATTGGTAATACCAACCTACCACTCCTCCTCAGAAGGCTCAACCGATAGAGAACCTTCGATACCTATGCCCAGTATGCGTTGCACGTCGTGCAACATAATCGTCATCTCCCCCCATGGCATGTGGAAGGTATTCGCATCCGGCTGCCACCTCTCCACGAAGGCCGATATCAAAGCACAGTTGATGTGCTGGTGCATAACGTGCGGTAGACGGCCGAGGGGAGTAGCAAGTAGAACATCATACAGCGCATCAGTCATATCCCGCAGTCCAATGATCGCCTCCAACTGCTTCTTCCTACTACGACATTCCAGAACCGGAGGCTTACGCTCAGAGCCGTTAAAAATAAGTTTAGCTATGTGCCTGTCATAGCTCGATATTAGACGCGTATCTATGGGCCCCCCGGGTTGGGGCGATGTGACTAACCAATCCGTTCCAGCGGACTGTGAGCGCCTGCTCATTATCAACGAGACTATGTCCGGCACGCTCAGATGCGCCTGAAGAACTAGGGCCGGCACGTGCGAATCTCCTATCGGGCCCCTGGACCGCAATCCAGTCCACTAGGCGAACAACAGCGCCTTGGTACTCAAGATTATCAGCATCATCATCATCACTAGAAACCCCCCAACTACTCCGGAGGCATCTAGCATGGTCATCAAAACGAGTACGCACTTGGTTCAGCGTACTCGACCGTTGAGCCTCACTGTGTCTGGCAGCCTCTTCCTGCCTAGCTCTCTTAGTAGAACCCGTCACCCCCCTCTCATGAGGGTCCCCTCTGAGTAGGGTAGGCCTAGAACTATTACCGCTCAATAAGTGTCTAAAAAACCCTTTTCTTTTCCTTGATTACCAGCCATTTACTACAATTTTTGATAATTTAATTAACTATTATTAATAAATAAACATAATCAAACGTTACGTTAAATTAACCACATGAACAAAAGACAATAATTAATTAGCAACAATAATATTTAACTAATCATTATCAATAAATATAACGTAAGAACATATTTATTATTATTATTAATATTATTGTAATTAATTTTCTAAATTGACAATAATCATAATAATAATAATAATATTGACAAAAATAATAACATTAATAATAATCATAACAATAATAACACAAACTATAATAATAATCATGACACTAATAACAAAGATAATATTTAAAAATAAAATTAAATAAAAATTTACTAACAATAACAGTAACAATGACAATGACAACAACAACAACAACAACATCACCAACAAAAATAATAAAAATAATATTTAAAAGAATATAAAAAAGTTAATACTAATACTAATACTAATAATAACAATAATAATAATAATAATAATAATAATAATAATAATAATAATAATAATAATAATAATAATATTTAAAAAAATAAATTAAATTTAATAATTAAAATAAAAATAAAAATTTAATAATAATAATAATAATAACAATCACAATAATAATAATAATAATAATAATAATAATAATAATAATAATAATAATAATAATAATAATAATAATAATAATAATAATAATAATAACAACAAATAAAATAATAACAACAATAACAATATAAATAAAATTAATAATAATTATTCTTAAAAAAAAAAAAAGAAATAAAAAATAAAAAATAAAATTAGGCAGTCAGCAGGAAAACCGCGAGCCAACCGCGGTTCAGTCGCAGGAAAACCGTGACTGTTTTTTTTTTAAAAAAAATTAAAATAATACGATTCGAATAAAAATTACCTCGATTAATTGTTTGCGGATTGAATTTCTTACTTTTTGCTCCAAAAATTTTATGTTGTAATTTTGTTTTTTGAGTGTGATAAAGGAGTTATTTAGGGTGATTGGAGTATATATAAGTAATTTTAAGTCCAGTGGCAAATTCGTAATTTTTTAAAATCCAAGGGTAAATTCGTAATTTTATTGGAAGGTGGCGATAAAATAAAAAAGGCGACGATGTTTAAGGATTAGGTTAAAATATGTCCTTGGTCATGAATCTAGTCAGAGTTGCAAGCTATAGGATGAACCTATGTTTAATTAGGGACAGGGATTCTACACCAAACGGAAAATTACCCTAATAAAAACTTTAGAACTACTCTTGTATGATCATCATTTGGTCAAACGAAAGAGCATATATAATTATTCACTTTGAAAAAACATTAATTAATTAATTTATAATGCAACAGGCAATGCATGATAATTGTCGTGATCTTTTTTTTAAAAAATAATTAATTGTACAGCAAATGACTTGATAAATGTCGTTTTTTTACAAAAATAAGGATAAAAGTGTACTGTAAAATCTCCATTAAACTAGCTTTTGGAAAAATTTCTATACTCATACCATTAAAAATTAACTTCTGCAAACAAAATTAATCAGTATCAAACTTAATGGATTAATTAATGAAGTAGTTTGATTTTTTTGGAAATCATTCATCAAGAACATGAAAAATCTAATAAATTTTATTTTATCTAACATGTTAATTGATCACGTTAGTTGTTCATATGGTGTACGTATCAAGTGAAGTGTGAATTGATTACATTAGTTATTGTACTTTTAAAATTAATGTTCATACGGTGTATAAACAGAAGTGTGAATTGATGATAAATACTTAAGATTATTTTATTAGTTGTTATCTATGAATTTGGTACGATTAGTTTTTGTAAATACTATTTTTTTTTATTTTTTTAAAAGCTGATCTATATTCAATTTTGTTAATTACTACATATTTAGAAATACCAAATAATATGAATTTGGTGTGCATTGACAATAATGATAGTATTTTGATGTTGATGTTATGGAATCATTAAAACGATTACAATCAAAAAAATTATAAAAAATAGAAGAATTATTTATTGGTAATCAACAAAATGGACATTTAATTTTTACATCATGTTTACTTATACATGTAAAATATACATATATAAGATTTATATGATTATATATAATTTTTTACATATGATTCTTGTAATTTTCCTAATTTTCTTGATCGTAATCCTTGTAATGATTCCATAACATCAACATTAGAATAACTATCATGGTTGTTGATGCAGATAAAATTCATGTCATTTGGTTTTTCTTAATTTGAAATAATTAACAAAATTGAATAGAATTTAGCTTAAAGAAATATAAAAATCGTATTTATAAGAACTTATTGAACCATATTCATGAATAACAAGTAATCACTCACATACAACCTGAAAATAAATACATATAATTAAGCAGTAGGTTTTCACTTTAACAATGTAAGTCATAATTTTAAGGTTATTAGTTATTACGTTAAGGTCATCGTGTAAAATCTTAAGATAAATTTTTATAAGCACCAGGTAATCTCTTTAGCGATTTAAGTCATCACTTTTGAGGTTATAAGTCATTATTTTAAGGCTATAAATATTCATTTTAAGGTTATCGCAGAAAATCTAAAATAAATTCTTATAAGCCATAGGTAATTACTTAAAGCATACTTTATCATGAATTTACGCTTTTGTTAAAACCGCAATTTCAATGGTATCGCAACTAGCGTGATCAATTCACACTTAACCCTTCAGTTAAAACGCCATATGAACAACTAAACGAAATAAACTACTTTCTTGTTGTCATAAGCTCAATTCATCATAAATCGAAATTGTTTCATTAAATTCTTCATGTTGTGTTGACGAATAATTTGTAACAAATTAAACGCCTTCATTAATTCATTCATGAGGCTGCAAAAGTTAATTATTAATGGCTTTAGTATATAAAATTTTTTCCAAAAGCTAGTGCAATGGAGGTTTACTATATAATTTTATCTTAGTTTTTTTTTAAAAATAAATTAATTTTTTAAAAATATCATGATAGTTATATCATGCATTGTCTGTTACTCCAAATTATAAATTAACTAATCAGTATTTTTAAAAAATAATAATTAATAATAATTTAGACTTCTTATATGAGCCCGTCACATACAAAACATGTTATATTCTCATTTTCATATATTGTGCTCCAAGTCTCCAACCGAAGTTTCTCCATTCTCTCCTGATTATTTTCATTTCTTTTGCTCAATCAAATCCATTCAAGTTCAATCACCAGAAAGTTTTCTATCAAAAATTAGAAACATTTTAAGATTAAATGTATTTTATCAAATAATTCTTCCATAATTATCTCTTTGATGCGTATTCATTGAAAATATGTTGTTTTTGATTTTTTTTTTTTCATTTTCTCCCTTAATTAGGTTTTTTTTTTTTTAATCTGTTGAACTATTTCCTCTTTGCTTAAACTCAGAATGTAAGTTTTATATTTTCTTATTTTATTTATTCGGATTGTAATTGAATGTTAAAGAATATTATTTAAAATTATTTAAAAGTGGTTTGATTATGGTGGCTAGATTTGATTTTTCATGATATTCATAGTCAAAGTAGTTGAGAATTTGTAGGAGAATGTTTTAAAGAGAGAAAGATAGGTGCTTTTTAATAAGAAACACGATCTTTTACAAGAGTTATAGAAAGGAAATTTTTTTTACAAAATAGTGTAGCATGCGATGTGTAATGGCAGGTAGGTAATATTCCATGAAAATCATACAACATTTGCTCTAAGTAGACGGGTATCAATGACTTAGGTGATTGTGGACTTCTGGGTATGAAAAAGCCTACTTGTCGGATAATGAAGTCTTATTTGTTTCATATTTACCTGCTTCACCCCATACTCACTAACACACTCCATACTCATCTTCTCCATATCCACAATATATTATTTTATAAATACTGTGATTTTTGACATGGATTCAGAGATTCATGGTTAACGCATTTTTGACACTGTGATTTGCGTAATAGTATCTATTACTGTAAAGGTAGAGGAGAAAGTGAGACTCGCTGTCGTTGGGTAGAGGAGGGGACCACTTGTCGTCGCAGGAGTTTTGGACAAGAAGGGGTGGCAATGGTATGGAGGAGGGTATGGGTTTTTTTGCAATTTTATATTTTTTTCTAATTAACCTAGAATAAGAGGTTATAAATTGGATAATAATATTTATGGGCAAATGATATAATAGTTGATATTATTTATGATTAATTAAAAATTAAGATTATTATAGAAAAATCAATAAAAGGTTGAATTATTATAAATCATTTTACTTAGATTTTATTGCAAGAATAAAATTTTGTACAAAGATTAATAAAAAGGGAGTTTTCATATACCAACAAAAAGTTAGAGTTTTCGTATTTAAGATATTACACCAATGAGACTTTGTACAAAGATGTAAAAAGTATTTGTTAACATCTACTTGCATCTTTAAGGATATATCTGCAAAAAGTTTGAGTTTTCATAAATAAGTGAAAAGAGAAAATTTTCAAAATTGTCTAACTACAGATGCGATTCTTAAAGTAAATTTTTCTAAATTGAATATTTTGTAAAGTGCAAACTAATTTAGGACAGGGTAGAATAAATGTTTTGAACTTGCACAACAGACACAAATAACTTTTTGACACTGGTTTGAGGGGTTGTTTAGTAAATTGTCGTTGATTTTTTAAATTGCTTGTTTGATCAATTGAAGTGTTTGACTTTTTTGTTCGTTACTAATTTAGCTGTATAAACGAGGTATTTAAGGAGATTATCATCATCAAATCCAGTGTATTTCGCTCATAAGAAAACTATAATCAGGGTTTTGAGAGGGAATGGAGACAACAACTCATACCCATAAAGGAGAGTGCGGTCAAAGAGTCCCTCGGCTCAAGAACGTGCAACCACTCTCAAAGCCTGCAACTTACATACACTATGATCAATACCAATAAATAAAGGAAAAATAAAAAGCAAAAAAGATAAGATACAAATAAAAATCAAAAAATAAAAATAAAATAAAAAATAAAAATAAAATAGAAATTTTAAGGAGATGCTTGATAAAATTATGAGATGCTTGATAAAATTAGGTACTAAATGTTAATTCACTAGTAGAAAAAACCTCATTTGCTACGGTTTTTTGGCCATTATTTGCTACGGTTTTGGCCCTAAGCAATAATGATAGCAGCAAATAGCCTACTTTAAATGCTGCGGTTAAAAACCGCAGCAAAAAAGGAAATTATTTGTTGCAGTCAACACAAAACCGCAACAAATAAAGAGTAGTATTTGCTGCGGTCAGGTACAAAACCGTAGCAAATAAGTGGCATTATTTGCTGCGGTTTTGTGCCTGACTGCAGCAAATACTACTCTTTATTTGCTGCGGTTTTGTGTTGACCGCAGCAAATACTTGGTATTTTTTTTTCTTTTTTCGTTTTATACTAATAATAATCCAATAATAATGTACAATGTAATAACAATGATTAATCCAATAATAATCCAATGATAATCACAAATAATCACTAATAATATCTTTATAATAATAAACTCTCGATCGTATATATAATATAATATTATGTACTTACATATACATATATAATATACATTAAAGTCCTAAAAAATCTATACTAATTACAATTTATCAAGGACATAAATTAGCAAGATACGTGGCAATCTTGTCTTTTAATTCGCGCATCTCTCCACTTCTCAGAGGGCGTGTTTCCCTCGGAATGTCGTATAAAACCTATAATATAATATAAAATTAAAAGATTAATAAACATTAGATTTTACCGATAATAATAAATTTAAGAACGTAACAAATACTTACGGCATCTATGTTTTCGACTCCAACCTCCTTCACGGATTTTAAGATATCGTCCATGTATTTGAGAGTGTAGTAGCCGCAATCAACGGAATTAGAAGGTTGTCGAAAGTACTAAGAGAAAATAGATGTTAGTGCCAAAGAAGCATATAAACGCATAAAATCGCAACTTAATACGTAATTTCAAGCATACGACTATGATTTTCAATTCTAACCACTTCAACACAATAATATATACCAAATAGTGTTGTGTGCCAAGTTTCGTGCAAAACAAACCAAGTTTGAGCTACTTTATGCGCAAAAGTGCCAAAGAAGCATAAAAACGCATAAAATCGCAACTTAACACGTAATTTCTAGCATATGACTATGATTTTCAATTCTAACCACTTCAACAAAATAATATATACCAAATAGTGTTGTGTGCCAAGTTTCGTGCAAAACAAACCAAGTTTGAGCTACTTTATGCGCAAAAGTGCCAAAAATGCTTAAAAACGCATAAAATCGCAACTTAACACGTAATTTCTAGCATATGACTATGATTTTCAATTCTAACCACTTCAACACAATAATATATACCAAATAGTGTTGTGTGCCAATTTTCATGCAAAACAAACCAAGTTTGAGCTACTTTATGGGCAAAAGTGCCAAAGAAGCATAAAAACGCATGAAATCGCAACTTAACATGTAATTTCTAGCATATGACTATGATTTTCAATTCTAACCACTTCAGCACAATAATATATACCGAATAGTGTTGTGTGCCAAGTTTCGTGCAAAACAAACCAAGTTTGAGCTACTTTATGCGCAAAAGTGCCTAAAACACTTAAAAACGTATAAAATCGAATTTGTGTACCTTTATTGTTGTCCATTTTGGAAATGTGGCTCTGGATGTAGATCCCATTTGTCCATGCACTTTTTTCATTGTGCTGAAACGCATGAGAAAAGTAAGACTATTTATATATATATATAACACTTAATTAAATCAAATTGGTAAAATAATTAATATCACGTACACATTCAACAACGCTTTGAATTTTGTGTTGCGAGGCGGGCTTTGAGGTTTTTGTAATGAGTCGAAGACGTGCACAGTGTTCGTTAAAGGACATATGACCAAAAGTATCCAATGCAAACTACAAACGCAAATTTAAAATCAACAAGAGATTAGGTGACTTTAAAAATCAAAAGATTAGTTCAATTTCAAAAATAAAACTTACTCTTCCACATATGGAGCCAGAATGAACGTGAGTTTAGATGCAAGGGAATTCGTCAAAGCAGTCTCAATGTATACTCTAACCTCATTTGGATCGTTTACACATTTACTACCCGAAATCGACTCAGGACAAAACCATCCAGTTTTTATTGGAGGTTCGCAAGAATTTAGCTCCTCGTATGCCGCACTAAACTCACGAATAAGAAAATTTTGTTAGTAATTCGGTTATTAAAACAATTAAACAACAATGCCTAACTTGTAAGATAATGAGCATCATCTCATGTAGACATGGAAAAGAGCTACGTTCAGCATCTCTCCTCTCAAAAATTGCCAAATGTCACTAGGACCAATAATTACAAACGGGCTCTCTAAAAAGCAGTATTGGTCCTTCAGCAGGTTTAGAATGATTGGGTCCTCCTCACACAGGCGAGATGCACAAGTGTACAGCCATTTGCAATCTTGAGAGAGATCTTTTAGCTCCGCATCAGTCAAAATTGGAGTGCTTGGCATCGACTTTGACCCAATCGACACCTTTGCTGAGGAACCGATCTTTCTCCAAGATCCCTTTGGACTTTTTTGCTATTTCAATTTATACAATTAAATTAGTGTAAGCATGCAATTAAAAAAATAAAAATAAATAAGGTACAAATGATTCTTACCATGTTAGTGAATCGGACCCAAGCATATGACCATGTGATGAAACTACCTAGGGCGTCTGATAGTTTCTCAAGGCTCCATGCTGACATTGGAACCGGGAGTGAGAAATCTTCAAACCCCTTTACAATAGTTTCCACGGTCACACTGATGTGGCCACTTGTAACAGGCATCGAATGCACTGTTTGGCCCTCTTTGGTTGGCTGGGCCACACCATATGCAACCTCAATTAAGTCGCCATCACTAGCAACACCTAACTGAGGCAGCAAAAGAACAAGGAGTCGCATCCTGAAAATTGTGTAGTTTAGTATAATAAGCATCATAATAAAATATTAAAACGCGTTGCAATTTAAATTAATAATTGCTTATATATTTAAAAACTATGTACCTGTAGCACTGGCTCCGGAGTTTGCTCCGGATTTTGAGCAACGGAGTTTATGGTATCCGGTGTGGGGTTTTTCCCTTTAGGGAAAGTAATGGGCAGGGGTGCTACGGGGGTAATGGGTTCGGGTGTTGGCTCGACCGAAGCATTAGGATTCCCATGTTGACTTTCCAGATCCTCGACAATTAGGTTTGTCAAGTCAACATTGGGTGCTCCCATCTTCTGCAACACGACGGCCAGTTTGATGAGAACGTCCTTCGTTATTTCTGCTCGGAGAGTTGCTACTTCATCCCGCAGCGTCGTTCGGGATTGAGTAGCAACACACTCTTTGTCGAATGCCTTCTGTAACCCCACGCGGACGCCTCTTTTTCCGACTACCCGCCCACTGTGGTCTTTCCCTAAGACCATATGCAATGCATCAATATTGCCTCTTGGGGTGAACTCCTCTGTAGCTTCTTTTTCCTTCCAGCCCATCTGTTCAAATAAAAAGTGACATATATAGCAGTTAGTATAAGTAAATCAAAGCCAAAGAATACAAAACAAATCAAGAATATACTTAGTAATTTCAAAACTCACCACAGCATCAACAACCTTCTTCGTTCCCGGATCATTAATGGTAAATTTACCACTTGCATCTCGGGAATGAAGCCCGTAATACCGATCACGCACCCGATCTCCAATAGGAGTATTCCCAGATGCAGAGCTAGTCGTAGATGAGGGCGTGGATGAACTTTGATTGGGGTATAAACCCGCATCCACCCACTCTTTTCGGACCTCATTGTACGTTTTCTGGCCCAAGCGATGGTAAAACTTCCTTTTGCTTGCAGAATCAGAAGCTTTACCACGCTTTTCCTAATTAATCAATAGAAATCGAATGTCATGTATTAGTTTAATGACTGTATCAAAAGAAGTAAATTCAAATCAAAAACTATAATATAATATGAAATACTTACAACTTCTATGGGAGTTTTTCTTTTGGCAACAAAGGCCTCCCAATCCCTCTTCAATATGTGACCCCATATTTTGTAGGGCATCTTCGACGGTGATTGCTCTCCACCTTCGTTTCCCGTTTTGACCTTTTTGGTCGTACGGGCACGCCTCTTCGTAATCCAGCCAGTTACTAGCTTGGATTTCAAATCTCTGAATCTTTCAGCAACAGTTTAAAGAAACACATTCTTCTTTTCCTCATCGCTCTCGATGTGAAAAAGATTCTACAAAAAAATTTAGATTTATTACTGTCAATTAAATTAATTTTAAAATGAAACTAAAGGAGTAAAAATAGTAAAGTTGCTTACCACAGTATCATTCCATAGAGAGTTCTTCAAACCCTCTGGAACCTCGTTCCGTGTGTGCAATATGAAAATCTTGCGGATACATAGGCCCAATTGTTTTCCATATTGCCTACGCCATTTTCCGCAGGGTTGACCAATGCATTGTATTCCAAATGCATGGGTTCTGAGGTTTTTCGTAGGACCTCGCCCTTTTCTTTTCTTACTGGTAGTGGGAGCATCCATTGGTGGAGCGTCTTCAATCTCAAAATCATTGTCAATTGGTGGAGCGTCTTCAGCCATACGCTCGTATCTCACAATTTGGTCCTCTTCAATATCGTAACTACGATGATCATTATCCGAGGTCTCAATCTCGAGGACAATTTCGTCTCTATATAGATGCATTGTATATCAGTATCTGAAAGAGTATGAATAGAAATATATTAGAACATAAGCTAAGTAATATTAAGAATATGACTATGATTTACAATTCTAATATGTTCAACACAATAATATATAACAAATAGTGTTCTGTGCAAAGTTTCATGCAAAACAAACCAAGTGCCAAAAAGACTTTAAGAAGCTTTAAATTCATACCTTGTGAATCACTTAATTCAAATGTATTCTGTGTGATCTACACGCATATAACCAACATCTACATCATCTACATCATCATGATCCACTGATTTTGGATTGATAAAGGGAGGGGAGTCTTCAAAAGCTTCATATTCTTTCTCATCCTCAACATCACCTATACCAAGGATGCTTTTTTTTTCCCGGTACAACAATAGACCATTTTTTATCAGACGAGTCTACAATGTAGAATACTTGTTTGGCTTGTGTGGCTAGTATGAATGGCTCCTCACTATCACGCAAACGAGCTAAGTCTACAAGAGTGAATCCACAAGGGTCATCATTTTTTATGCTTCGTCGATTATTATCTACCCACTTACATTTGAAAAGACCAATATTGAAAGTAGAGTAGTCAAGCTCCCATATTTCATGTACCCGCCCATAGTATACCAATTTAGCATCAACCGACTCTTGATCCTCCGCATTCGCGTAAAATGTAGATGACGCCAAAATAGAAACCCCACTATTCTGTAGATAAGATGACTTCTTGTCTTGACCCTCAGTCCAAAATGTGAAGCCATTGACATCGTAACCCTCATATTTGTTGACATCATCACGCGAACCAAAAGCTAACCACTTATCAATTTCGAATACACCCTTGAGTTCTTCGCATATTACTCGATTATGAAACCAATTAATAAACGTCTTGTTATGCAACTGCATCAATGCCCTATCCCCTTTAGAAGGATGTTTTGCGCGCAATATATCAAAATGCTCACTCAAAAAAATATGAACTTCCAGAATATGATGCAACACATATAAGTGTGCTTGTAGAAAGTTGTCTCGAGGAGGTGTGACCGATTTGGAGCCAATTGTTCCTTTTCCGTCAAGCCTTCCTTCATGTCTAGAGGTGGGAAGTCCAATAGGCTTTGCCATGGCCAAATACTCGGCTATAAAGTTACTAATCTCATCGCTCACAGTGCCTTGAATCATACTCCCCTCGGGTTGTGCTGGATTCCTCACCTTGTTTTGTAAAACACCTATGTGTCTTTCAAAAGAATAACACCACCTTAAAAAAAACTAGAACCAAAAGCTTGATCTCACGAACGAGATGGACAATAAGATGAACCATTATGTCAAAGAAAGAAGGTGGAAAATACATCTCAAACTTTCATAAAGTTACAATCACGTCGAGTTGAAGTGCATCAAGTTTAAAGGGATCAAGAACTTTACTACAAATTGTGTTGAAGAATGAACATAGCTCGGTAATAGCATATCTCACATGTTTTGGCAGTATTCCACGAATTGCAATTGGTAAGAACACTTGCATCATTACATGGCGATCGTGAGATTTCATGCTTCCCAACTTCAGCTCACCATTTAGGCTCACAAATATATTCATGTTGGATGAGTACCCAGACGGAACCTTAATACCATACAAACACTCACAAAATGTCCGCTTCTCTGCTTTGGACAATGTGTAGCAAGCTGGGGGCAAATAAACTTTGTCATTGCTTATCTTCTTCTTACTGCCACCAACTTCATCAGCTCTATTTCTTTTCTTACTCACCTTAACATGTGCCCACAACTCCGGACGAAGACCCTTACATTCAAACCAATCTCGCACGGCCCTAACATCCTTTGTCTTACCCGGAATGTTCATGAGAGTCCCGAGTATGGCATCGCATACATTTTTCTCTATATGCATAACATCAAGACAATGCCTAACCTGTAGATCTCTCCAATATGGAAGCTTTCAAAAGATTGATTCTTTTTTCCATAATCGGTCTTCACCCCCTTGCACTTGCCCCGTTTTACCAAATACAGTCTCAACTCCCTTAACCTGTTCATAAACCTCATAACCGGTCAACGGTCGACGAGCTACACGGTCCTCAACCTCCCCGTTGAACAACTTCTTCTTCTTACGATATTGGTGGTCTCATGGAAGAAACTTTCGATGGTGCATGAATACGTGTTTGCACTTAGGAATCCACGTGGATTCTATGTCATCGATACATATTGGGCATGCTTTCTTCCCTTTGTTCTTATACCCCGATAAGTTGCCATATGCCGAAAAATCATTAACGGTGCATAAAAGCATTGCACGCAAGGTGAACTCCTCATTAGCATATGTATCAAACACTGAAACGCCTTCATCCCACATCTTTCTCAAATCCTCAATGAGAGGTGCAAGATATACATCTATGTCATACACAACCAAGGTGGCAAATTATAGATCAATAAAAGTACCGGCCAAGTACTACGTTGAGAACTAAGATTGCCAAATGGGTTCATTCCATCCGTACACAGTCCGAGCCTTAAATTACGAACCTCATCCCAAAAATTCTTATGCAACCTATCAATACTCTTCCACTCCGGAGAATCAAATGGATGTGTGAGCAAATGACCTTTCTTCACCCTATCTGCATGCCACCTCAAATTAATGCATCTTTCTTTATAGAAAACAAGCGCTTGAATCTAAGTATTTTTGGAAGATACCACAATACCTTAGCCGGGGGCCCTTTAGCATCCCGAGCCCCTTTACGCTTGTAGCGCGATAACCCACACCTAGGATACTCTTCTAGGTTCTCGTTTTCATTCTGGTACAACACACAATCATTCAGACACGTATGAATCTTTTGGTACTCTAAGCCGAAAGGACATATGAGCTTTTTGGCATAATATGTCGACTTTGGAAGTTCATTTCCCTCAGGAAGCATCTCACCTAACGCTTCTAATAACATTGTGAAACTAGCGTCACTCCAATTGAACTTTTACTTAATGTTGAAAATTGTCAACACTGCTGTTAGTTTGGTGAACTTTGTACATCCAGGGTACAAAGACTTTTGAGAAGCCTCTATCAACAAGTTAAAAACACGAGGACGTTTTCCTAACTCATCCTCTACTCCCTCCATCATCTCATCAACACGATCCACATCCTCATCGACATTCTCTTCATCTGTCTCATACCCATCAATATGATCTACTACATCCTCATTGACATCAGCCACATTATTGACGTCCTCAACAACACTTTTCTCTTTGTAAATTCCCTCCTCACCATGCCAAACCCAAACATGATATTGAGGCCTAAACCCACGTCGAAGTATGTGCTCCCTAAGGATATCAACACTATCTACCTTTGATACATTGCCACAACTGACACATGGGCCATAAAAACCAACTCCCCCGTCCTAACTTGATGTTCAACCGCAATACTACAAAATTCTAATACGCCATCAATAAATTCCGACGATTCAATGCTTCCATACATCCAAGAACGATCTTTTGTCATCCTAATTAGTGTGATTAATTGATTCAAAAAAAAATTAATACACAACTTTTAAACATATATACTTATTTCTAACAAACATATTTAACCCTAAAAAAATATACTTTGAATAATTAACATTGTATAACCTTAGAAATATAACATTCAAAATATAAATAATAAAATTAAATCATTTAACATTAGAAATATAAGTATTCTAATTCTAATAATTAAAAGACAAGTATAATAACAAACCACATTTCTAATAAAATATGCAAATAATTAACAAACCACACAAACCACATTCACAAATAATTACTTAATATGCAAATAATTAATTAACAAACCACATTTTTAACTAAATTACTAAATTACAAGTGAAACAATAAAAATATAAACTTGCAAATTTAAAAAACAAATAGAAATTACCTTGATTTCGTGGGTTATGTAATGATCTACAAAGAAAAAAAAATTAGCACTAATTTTCAAATGTATTATATTGAACTTGCAAACCACATTAAAAAGAGAAATATAATAATACCCTATAATTCGTATGCATTAATTTAACAAACCACATTTTAAAGGTTTTTCGTATGTATTGAAATTAAAAAGAGAAATAATACCTTAATTAGTGAGTTTTGAAGATGAATAAGACCAAAAATGCCTTTGGTTTCAAACGGTACGGTTTTGAAGAATGATGATGAACAAGAACGACAGTAGAAGAAAACCGCTATACTGTATGTGTTCGAAGTTTATGAAAATTCGAAGTTTGAAGTTTAATTTGACAATGAACAAGAACGGTTTTGAAGAATGATGATGAACAAGAACAGTAGAAGAAAACCGCTGTATTGTATGTGTTCAAAGTTTATGAAAATTCGAAGTTTGAAGTTTGATAATGAACAAGAACAGTATTGAAGTTTGAAGTCTGGAATGGAACGAAGGAGAAGGAAAACAGTATGTGTTCGTTTGTGCGTGTGGTATAAGGAAACTGAAGGGTTTCTCATGAAAATATAAACGTTAAAATTTAAAAGGCGCCATTTTAATACACTTAATTGCTCCGGTCATAGCCCAACACCGCAGTAGTTAAAATTCTTCATGGACTATTTGCTGCGGGCACACCATCAACCGCAGCTTTGAGTGTGTTATTTGCTGCGGGCACACAACCAACCGCAGCATTTGAGTGTGCTACTGAGTATTTGCTGCGGTCGAGGCCTAGAACTGCAGCAATTAATGTTTTTTTTTTCTTATTCTTTTTCCTATTTATTGCTGCGTATATGCAAAAACTGCAGCAAATGATAAGCAACAAATACGTTATTTTCCACTAGTGATTGTTCAAAAAAAAAGTAAGTTAATAAGTCAAAAGCCAATAAAAAAGTTAATAAAACTTACAATTTCATTTTTACTTGAGTCAAAAGCTAACAGACGCCCCATGGGCATTCATTAAATAACATATTTGAAAGCGTAAATTAGAAAACAATATAAAAGATATAAATAATATAATATATTCAAAGTGTGATCTGGTGATATAATTTAAATGTTATGTTATATTTGATAATATATCCTTATTAAGAAACGCTCAAGTGTGTTCGTCAGTAAGATCTATAACTTAAAAACCAATTTTTTTATGTCATTTAAAAGTTATTTACCAAAAATTTTGGGGCATTTTGACAAACAAAAAAGTCAAACGACAAATGTCAAAATCAACAAAGATAACTAATATTTCCTCTATTTCAAAATAGTTTTGACTTTTTACATAGTCCAAATGCACTAATTTGATTGATAATATTTTTAATTATACAAATTCTCATTAATGCAATATTTTAGTGATGGAGGGAATACTATGGTTTTTTGATTTTTTCTATGAACTATCTATATATTTATTTTATTTTAATTAAAAAAACACACCACAAAAATTTTCTAATTTTCACTCCCTACATCGTTTATTGACTTCTCGTGAATGAGAAATACAACTCTAAACCCCCTAAACTCATAAACTCCAAACTTCGAACTCCGAACTCCGAACTCCGAACTCTAAGTCTAAACTTCGAATCGTCGATTCTCAGCATTTTGTTTCTTCAATTCCTTCAAATTCATCACAGCTTTCAGATTATCATTCTAATTCTGCAAATTCATTCAAATTCAATAACTTTCACTGCATCCAGCTACTCAACAATTCGCAGCTTTTGTTGCTCCATTACTCGTTGTAAAGATTCTTACTCTTTATTTCTTTCCAATTTCATTTTTAATATGCAATTTTTGTTAACCTAATTGCTTTAATTCCTCATTTACAAGGTTCTTCGTCTTTCTTTCTCCCTAATTTGATACTTTTTCTCCTGCGCTAACCCTAATTTCTCATGATTTTTTAAATGGAGAAAGTTACAATATCTGATACTTATATTTACCCTCTTTTTGGTGGTGAACTCATTGTCGCATAAGTTATAATGTTTTTGCTAGAAAAGAAAATCGTGATTTCTGCTGGGAGTATGATCTTTGTTTTACGCACAATTTCTTGTGTTACTTTAGCTATTAATTTTACTTTTTGATGCTTTTTTTAAAATAATCTTATTATTTACCGAAATACTTCGGCCCGAGTTTATTGTTATTTGGGTTTTTTGTTATTGGGATAAATCAGTAGATTACAGTAATATTTGTATTATGTATAGTTTTTTGACCAAATTTTTCTATATGACTTTGTGATTAGCTACACAGTTTTATTCTTCCCTACATTATTTTATGTTATTTATCTAACCAAGTAGTGGAAGTTAGGAGGAGGCCAAAATTGTGTTGAATATTGTGGGTTGAAAGTAATAGAAGGAACCAAGCATAAAAGCAAGTAATTTGATAAAAATGAGATATAAAACCATAAATAATAACACCGAGATTTAATAAGGTTCAACTACTCTTGTTAGACTATGTGTTTTGTATTTGTGTTTAAAGGATAGTGGAGCTAACTAGCTCAATCAATACAAATGAAAATATTACAACAAGGAGATAATAATGCGCAAGTGAGGAAAAATGTAGTGGGAAAGAAATACATAATAGAGCACGGGGGCTTAGACGGAGAAGTGAACTTCAAGCATGAGCTTGACTTAAGTTACAACACAAATAAGGGCTTGTATTTATAACCAACAAAGAGGGTTAGCATTGAGTAAAAGCTGCCAGAAACATGCATGATGAGCAGTTTGAGCTTACCTCAGCTCGGACGAGCAACGTGTAATTTGAAGCTTTTCGTTCCAACATTTTGAGTTCCCGTTTGAGCAGCTTCTCTGATCTCCACGTGATTGCTTTACACTCCAATCCCAAGTGCTCCAATGCTTCCATAATGTACTAAGACGATGTCAAAGCATCTTTTCTTCACAAGTTTTGACAACAACTCTTCAAGAGTCTCTTGGTAAATTAAACCATGTTTCATCAAACTTTATGCTATGCACTATTAGGACATGAACAAATTTGTTGATGACATTTGAAAAGCACAATTTGAGTATACTTTACAATGACTTAATCCAAATTACATTTCATCATACAAAGTATGAGATTCTCCCATATCCAAAATTTCATAACAAATGACCTATTGGACTTCGATTCAAGTCACACTTTGCAACAATCTCCACCTTGACGGGTCTACCCGTGTCAAACAAAACAAAACCTTCAATCAAACCAAATCCAACAACACCCTAACCACTTATCCATAGACACAAACATACTTGCCAAAACACATGCATCAAAAGATCATATGGACACGAAGATGTCCCAAAAGGAACCAATTGGAATATTTATCAAAGTCTCTCAAAAGTCTTGCAATATCAACCAAGCTCACCTTCGTAGTAACTGAATTTTTTGTTGGAAGAGAACTTTTGTTTATTTTTTTGTGGTATGAAGGATTTGTGGTTTCTTTGTTGTAAACTATCCTGGCTGGCTGTATATAGCTTCCTTTTTTTTGCTTCTTTCATGAATATCTTTGTACACATCTTACTCCAGGGAGGATTTTCTTATAATAACGTAACTGGTGGGATTTGTTAATCTTATGCGTGCTATGCTGGCAATTAATTTTGTTTTCCCCCTCCTTAGTAATGATTTCTAATTTCAGAGGCAGAAAGTCCGTGAACTTGAAAATAACATGCCATGTACTTTCTCTATTTAAATGTCCTGATTGGTTTCAGCATGCAATATTAGGATTGATTATAGAATTTAACTGTCCCATTTTGAGAAGAGAAAATAGTCCTCATGTTGGGTGTGGCGCTAACATGGGTTAAATTAAATTATCCATAGGCCTTGTCAAACTGTCCCTTATTATTAGAAATCTCTCAAATGGGAAAATGGTGCACTTGTAAAAACAAAGTATTTTGTTTACATGTCTACTTTAATTTGAGTACTGTAATCAACCTCTACAGTATATTATGTATAGAAACTAATTTTAAGCTCTCTATTCGATGAATTAAGCTACATTGACACTTAAACTGGAACGTAGCTATTTGCTCCTCTGTTCCTATGAATTTGTTGCATATCAACATTGTTATGTAACATGCAATTTAATTTTTGGTTAGATTGGTTTGGCAAATAAGACAAAAAGTTTGAATCATATGATATTAAAAGAGAGAAATGGTGAGTATTCAAGAAAGTTGAGGTGGAATTCCCCTAAATGGAACTATAGAAAATTCACTAGGCCATCCAAACTTGGAAAATTTAGCAAATAGAGGGGTAAGAGGGAGTATTAATTATGAAAGCGTGGTTTTATTTTTAACCATTTCAACATCCAATTCTCGTAGAGTCTTACTTTTGTGTGAACATGCTGTGAAGTATGTTTTTTCTATCTTTGTTCAATTAATTTGCTATGGCGACCCTTTGTAAGGCATATTTGTAATCAGCTATTTATGTCTACATTTATGTTTGTGAACATAGGAATGAAGTTCAGTGTGGCTGCATGATTATTTTTGAAAGATGGATGCGGAAATAGCTCCTACTTTGCAGACAGACAATCTTAATCTTTCAAATGGTGGCAGCCCAGTGGCAAATTTGGATTCTGGTTCTGGACAAGCTGTAAGTAGAGAATATATAGATAATGCTGCTTGTGAAAAACGCAAGCAATCACCTTTGCCAGTCAAGTCTTTAGATAAAGGTGTACATGATGATTCTGAACCTGGCTTTTCAGTTCCTGACCACCTGGAAGATAGAGCAATCAATGATCTTGATGAGTTTAACACAAACATAGAAAATATTGTGAAAGTGCAAAAAGAAACCATCTCTTGCGAAAAACTTGAGTCAAAGGAAGAACAAGAAAAAGACCAGGAATTCAATTCTGATTCTTTAGATCGTCAGAACAATGAAGAAAATAATGCAATGCGTGTGTCTTTGAAATTGGAAACTTTGAAGAAAAATGATCTTGTACGTGATCAGCTGCTGCCTTGTCATAGTGAGGCTGAAGCAAACATGGATGGTGATGAGAAAGTGCGAAAAGTAGTCGCTGATACTGTTTTAGTTGAATCACAGGACAAACAAGAAGTAAATCAGGAGTTGAATCCTGATTCCGCAAAGCCTCAGAAGGAGGATCGAAATGCCAAACATGCACCTCCAAAATCTGAAAGTTTGATGAAAGATCCCTCTGTTAGTGATCAGCTACCACCTGAAAATGAGTGTGTAGATGAAGATCATAAACCAAACCTGGAATGTGGAGCAATCAATGACCTTATTGTGCTTGAAACAAACATGGAAAATTTTGAAGTGCAAAAAGAAGATGCCGATGCTCATGTAGTCGAGTCACAGGACAGACAACAAGATCAAGAGTTGAATTCTGACTGTGCAACTCTTCAAAATAGGGAAGATCAAAATGCCACACGTGCATCTGAAGAATCTGGAAATTTGATGAATGATAACTCTGTTGATCAGCTGCCACCTGATGATGAAGGTGTGGATAAAAATTATGAACCTTGCTTTTCAGCGTCCGAGCACCTGGAACATAGACCAACAATTGATCCAAGTGAAGTGGACGTAAATATGGAAAGTGTTGAGGAAGTGACAAAAGAAGTCGCTGTTACTGAAGTAGTTGAGTCACTTGAGAAACAAGAACAAGATCTGGAGGTAGTGGAAAAAGAAGCTGCGGATAGTGAAGTAGTTGAGTCACAGGACAAACAAGATCATTATCAGGAGGAAATGCAATTAAATGTTGCAGATACTGAAGTAGTTGAGTCACAGAACAGTCGAGCACTAGGTCCGGAGTTAAATTCTGATTGTGCAACTCTTCAGAACAAAGAAGATAACAATGCCAAATGTGCTTCTCTAGAATCTGAAAGTTTGATGAATGGTCACTCTCTTGGTCAGCTTCCACCTGAAAGTGAAGGTGTAGATACACATTGCTTTTCAGGGTCTGATCATCTGGAACATATAGCAACAGATGATCAAAATGAAGTGGATGTAAATATGGAAAGTGTCGAGGAAGTACCAAAAGAAGCTGCTGATATAGTAGTAGTTGAGTCACTGGACAAACAAGAACAAGATCAGGAGGAAGTGCACATAGAAGCTGCAGATACTGATGTAGTTGAGTCACAGGACAGACTAGAACAATGTCAGGAGGAAGTACAACAAGAAGCTGCTGATACTGAAGTAGTTGAGTCACAGGACAGACAAGAACAATATCAGGAGGAAGTACAAAAAGAAGCTGCTGATACTGAAGTAGTTGAGTCACAGGACAGACAAGAACAACATCAGGAGGAAGTACAAAAAGAAACCGTTGATACTGAAGTAGTTGATTCACAGGACAAACAAGAACAAGATCAGGAGTTGAATTCTGATTCTGCAAAGTCTCAGAATCACGAAAATCCAAATTCTGAAAGTTTGGTGAAAGATCACTCTGTTAATGATCAGGTGCTACCTGAAAATGAAGGTGTAGATGAAGATTATGAACCACTCTTTTCAATGCAGGAGCGCCTGGAACATGAATCAACTGATAATCATAGCGAGGATGTACACATGAAAATTGTTGAGGAAGTACAAAATGAGGCTGCCAGTACTGGAGTTGTTGAGTCCCAGGACAATCAAGAACAAGATCAGGAGTTGAATTCTGATCGTGCAGAAGCTCATAATGTTGAAGATCAAAATGCCAAACATGCACATTCAAAGTCTGAAAATTCGATGAAAAATGACGGTGTTAGTTGCCAGATGGAACTTGAAAATGACGATATAGAGGAAGATTTTGCATCTGAAATTTCAGTGCCTGAGCACCTGGAATGTAGATCAACCAATGATCTTAATGATTCTGATACACATATGGAAGACATTGAGGAAGTTCAGGAAGAAATTGTTGATTCTGAAGCAGTTATGTCACTGGACGAACAAGAATCTGATGAGGAGTTAAGTTCTGATTCTGCAAAGCGTCACAGCAAAACAGAAAAGAATGTCAAACATGGATCTCTGAAGTCTGGAAGCTTGGTGAATGATCACCATGTTACTTATCAGCTACCACCTGAAAAAGAAGGTGAATTTGCCATCTTTGATTTGGTTTGGGGCAAGGTGAAGAGCCATCCTTGGTGGCCTGGGCAAATATTTCACCCTTCTGATTCCTCAGAGAAGGCATTGAAATATTATAAAAAAGATTGCTATCTGGTTGCTTATTTTGGTGATCGAACGTTTGCATGGAATGATGCTTCAGTATTAAAGCCGTTCAGGAATCATTTCCCCCAGGCAGAGAAGCAAAAATATTCAGAAGCTTTCCAAAATGCTGTGAACTGTGCTTTGGAAGAGGTCTCCAGAAGGGTAGAACTGGGCTTATCCTGTTCTTGTGCCTCCGAAGAAGCCTATGGCAAGATCAAATATCAAGTAGTTGAAAACTCTGGGATTAGGGAAGAGTCAAATAAGCGGGAAGGAGTTGATAGATCCATGGGTGTGGATTCTTTTCAACCTGATAAGCTCACCGAGTATGTTAGAGCTCTGGCACTTTTCCCTACTAGCGGTGCTGACCGGCTTGAACTTGTTATAGCAAAAGCTCAGCTATTAGCTTTTAATCATTTGAGAGGTTATGACACGTTACCTGGCTTCCAGTATTATGAGGGGTTGGTGGAATTTGAAGCTGATTCACTGCCTGAGGATGAGGTGATGAGAGATGAGGATGAATATGAACATTCAGTGAATGGGGTTAACGCCAAGAAAGGCCCTCGTAAACGCAAACACAATCTGAAAGATATTGTGTACCGAAGGAGAAAAGAAAAAACCGTGACGGAATTAATGGGTGAGACAATGTATTACCTTGATGGTGAATTTGATTCTTTTGACGAGGATGATATTAGTTTGACTTGTACAGCTAGTGCTAAGAAAAGACCATCCAAGTTCCATACAGATGATTTCACCGCTCCACAGAACACTAAAACGATCTCTGTAGCTAAGGTTTCAAATTCAGCATTTACAACTCCTCAGCAATCCTTCAAAGTTGGTGAACTCATTAGCAAAGTTGCAAGCCAAATGACCGGGTCATCTACAAATATCAAAGACTGCAGCAAGGGAAACAACAAGAATTCAGGGACTGATGCTAATGAAGAAATAGAGCTTCCTAGTGGCTCTCTGACCAAGGACACAACCATACAATCAAAGAAATCCTCTTTGGATGATATGCTCTCTCAGCTGCACTTATCTGCACGAGATCCTATGAAAGGATACAGCTTCTTGAGTGACATTGTTAGTTTTTTCTCTGAGTTTAGAAATTCAGCTGTCATAACTCAGCGAAAAAGACTGCGCCAAGGAGCTGGTAGGAAAAAGAAATCTGATGCTGTTGTAGGGCCCTCTGAAACTTTACAAGTTGATGATGGAAACGACTCGTATTGGACTGACATGGTTGTCCAACATGATGCTGAAACTAAACCCTCTCGACGTGGTCGTAAGAGAAAGGGTGAACAGGTTGCCCGTGGTGATAACGAGAAGCCTCTTCAACTGAAGCCAAAGAAGAATTCTAGGAAAAAGTATCATCATGGTGATCATGAAGCAGTTCCTGAGATGCCAACGGAGGATGATAAAAAGCTGGACCTGCCTGCAGAGCTCTTGCTGAACTTTGGTGAGACTGGTTCTGTACCTTCAATAATGAGTTTGAACAAAATGTTCAGGTGTTTTGGGACACTGAAGGAAGCAGAGACAGAAGTAGATACACAAGGCAGTCGTGCTAGAGTGGTCTTTAAGAAACGTTCAGATGCTGAAGTTGCATACAGTAGTGCTGCAACATTCAATATTTTCGGGTCAATACTGGTTAATTACCAACTAAATTATACACCTGTTTCCTTTAGAAATAACCCCCGCTCAATGGCTTGTGGAAAAGAGGAATAAACGTCTCCTTCAAACTTCATTTCACCGGAAAGATTTTGAGGTATGAGCTTGAGCTTCATGCGTCACACTTCTTGCTTCTTGCTTCTTGCTTCTTGCTTGTCGATCACTTAACGAAAGAAAACAATTACTCTTGTTGAATAATTTTGCTTCAGCATCTGCTGATTTTCTATCGTTGAGTGATACTTTATTGCTTCTTGGGTAATTGGTGCTCTAAGCCTTTTTTTTTTTTTCCTGTAATGGTGGGTTATTCAGGTCACTGATCAAGACTGCAATCGGTGTTCTGTGGACTGCTGGGATTTAAAATTGCAAACAGCAGGATGTTGACAAAGAAGGTAACCAGGCATTCTTCTGGTTATCTGCTCATTTCTTCCTGTTGTCTGTTGCTGTATTGTAATAGAGGAAACGGTTTCTTGTTACTGTGCGTAAAAGTTTTATGTTAATGCTCAGCATAACAATTAAGTAAGGCCATCTTGGCATCAAATTGGACCACAATTCTGGCTTTCGTTGCTTCATATTGCATGCTGAATTCCAAGATGCAGAAGATATCTCATACTGTGCTTTCCTGACTTTTCCCTTTTCTGACGTTTTGATATTTCACTTGATCAAAATTATAGATTGCAAGAAGATGGTGTGTGGGGGGGGGGGGGGGGGGGGGGGGGGGCGGCGGGGCGCGAAGGGGGGAATGGGTAAATCAACTGCCCACGCTGCCCTTCTGAAACCCAAGATTTCTAATGAGGATTATGTTCTTGGTGAATACAATATTTGTGACAATAGAGTCGGTGAGTTCCAC
Organism: Amaranthus tricolor; assembly: GCF_026212465.1. Taxonomy (NCBI): domain Eukaryota; kingdom Viridiplantae; phylum Streptophyta; class Magnoliopsida; order Caryophyllales; family Amaranthaceae; genus Amaranthus; species Amaranthus tricolor. Next base: position 4,193,240 of record NC_080063.1, read on the forward strand.
TCAGTGAAATTGTTGGAATGACCTTCGATGTCTGTTTGGCGTTCATTAAAATGTCCATTTGCCATCGTTGAACAAATATGTACTACATAGAGTTCCCTCTTGTCCTTCATGGCATCATGCCCATGTCCATGCCTGTTTGCGCATCTGTTAGATCATATTTCTCCGTTGATTTTGTTTCTTGAGTTGTATGTTCTATGCCTTTGGTGCTAACTTCAATGTGATTTTGAAGGTTTGATCATTTTTATTACCAAATTTTGTACATTAAATCATGTAAGCAATAATCATTGAATGAAAATTGACCTGAATTGAATGTTGACTCCTTTGCATTGTTCTATATAGTATTGTTTGTTGGGGCCTCTTCGTTACTTTTGGCTTTAATATAATAACTTGCTTTTAGGCTTCAAATTTTCGAAATAATGTAACATATGATCTAGGTTCATAAATTGTTGTGTTCTTTGCTCCGTCCTTGAAATGTACTATGAAGTACTCTTCTATGCATGTAACGAACACTTCCGTTTTTGAGCATAATAGCTGATTATGTGTTGGAAAATTTAATATAGGTGGCCTTGTGCGAGCCTGGCACGCATTCATTGTATAGTTCTCTCACACTTCACAACTTGCTCTGCGTATTTTATTATTGATCATAGTCCTTGTTGTGAGAGTTTGTTTGTCTTTTGGTGGATCAATGATTGAATCTTGTCATTGATATGAACATTATTATCAGTTATTCTTATGTTTCTCCAACAAATATGATTGATTTAGGGATTCAATATAAGATCTATAAATAATGTGTAGTATAATTTTTCAATTTTACGCTTTTTTCCTCTTCAATATAGTTGCTGGTTCAGTAGATTGATTGAGGATATTATTGATCCTCCAATTTCACTTATTTCATTGTATAATTTATCATTGATGTTCTAATTTCTGTCATTTCATCAGAATCCTGTTTCTATTTTATAATTGGCTTCTTTGTTGGATCGTTTTCACAAAAGATTAAATCAATCCCCATAGTTTTCTATTGTAAAGCACGAGGCTTTGTTGAGCTCAACACGCATCTTCCTTGGACCTCTTGCTCGCTGGTGACCTTTCCCTGGGTTACTGACAGATCATTAGTGTTAGTCTTTTGATTCTACTGGGCTTGGATTACTATTTGACACTGATCATGTGTTCTGTTTGTTGCCTCTCTAGTTTTGCTCTTTTTACTCTTCCATTTCAATTGAAGGTTATTTGTGTTGAAGGTTGCTCTGTGTTTTATGATGATGGTTCATGCCTTTGATGGATCATAAGTTGTTCCATGTGTTGATACATTGTTGTTTTGTTGGCCTGCTGAGGTTTAAGTCACGACTCACGAATTGACCCTTAGGCTTCCAAGCATCGAGCATGAGGCAGTGTCTTATGGTGCCTATTATGAAATTAAGGTGACTTCTAATCCAATTGGAAATAACACCAACTATTTGGCAAAATAGTGTAATTCTATTTAGGGATATTCTATATGGCAAATACGAACTATTGTAAAAGGCGAATGGTAGCAATTCTTAAATTTTTTTTCCACAAAATAGTATTCAACTTTTGAAAAATTAATTACAGTAACATTATGAAGGTAAAAATGTTTAATTTTTGTTAAGTTTTGGTAAAAGTCATAGATGTCCCTAAGAAATCTCAAATGTAAAGCCCAATTTAATAAAAATTAAACTTAATGGAAATATTAGTGTAGTTAATTTAGAGTTGAGTGCTATTTTGTGGAAAAAATTTGGGATTTATTAGGGACATTTATGACTTTTAGCAAAACTACTGAAATTAAACGTTTTTACCTATATAATGTTACTGTAGTTAATTTTTTAAGAGTTAAGTGTTATTTAGTGAAAAACAATTTAAAAAATTGCTATCACACGCCTTCTGCTATAATTGGTGTTTACCTTATAGAATATCTCTACTTCTTCCAATTGAATTGTAACAATAGAACGACAAGAACTTAAAATCATTAATCACAAAATTGCAATTGATCAGTTTTCAAAGTTCAAGAAAAGTAAAAACACAAAGCATCAAATGATTCTAGCTTGTACTTCCATTGCTTGGACATCTTCATAACCAATCAATTTTAGCTCACCTAAAATTTGTTGAACGTCATTATTCATTCTTGTTTCTTCTTGGAAATATGGAAGAGAAAGAAATATGTATAAATTCAAACATGAAGGAGAGTAAATTATACTCTTGTTCATTAAAGAAGATTTTATTTGTCATTTTAAGGTATTTATATTGTAATTTTGGACAAAAATAACTTTATTCATCTTCATTTTAATATCTTCATAATGCTTATGGTCTCTTATAAGTCTTTTATTCACTTTATTTGAACATTTTTATATTTTTTATGGTCTCTATATGTTTTTCACTCACTTATGAAAATATTTTTTTTATTAGTTGTGGTTTTTATATTTTTCACTTACTTTTAATATTTTTTTAATATTCATGGTCCCTATTTTTCTTCCATCAAATTTTATTATTCAATTAAATAATATATTCACTGTCTATAATATTTTATTTCTTTTAATTTTTGTGAACATTTTGTGAGAATTTCATTAGAGAACGGAGGGAGTAGTAGTATATATTTGACTGACTGTGTCGTAAAAAGAAAGTGAAAAAATATTTAGTATTTAGGTTTAAACATTGAGTAGAGAGAAATGACATGCACAAATGAGAAAAGGAAGATTGCTTAATGATTTAATCAAGAGAGGTAAAATTATTTATATTAGCCGTGGTTAATAAGTTGAATTTTTAATCTCAGAAAAAAAAGGATTATGATTGAATTTTATACACTTTGATTAAAATTTGGACTCTTTATCCATCATGGACTCCCGTTCAAAGTCAGGTTTTACGTGCTTTGAGTTGAATTTTTGAAATTCTTGAGTGAAAAAAAAAATTAATTAAATAAACGAACCATTAAACTTTTTCCAAAAGTATGCGTCCAAACCCTAAACCTGTGCTTTGGAGCTGTTCGCAGTTACTAACTGCGAACAGCATATAAGACAAACTAACTGTTCGCAGTTAGTAACTGCGAACAGTTCAAAAAAGACAAAACAGCTGTTCGCAGTTACTAACTGCGAATTTTTTTTTTTTTTTTTTTTTTTTTTTTTTTTTTCTGTTCGCAGTTAGTAACTGCGAACAGCTATTTTGTCTTTTTGTTGTTCGCAGTCTAATTGCGAACAGCTATTTTGTGTTTTTTGAACTGTTCGCAGTTACCAACTGCGAACAGCTAGTTTGTCTTATATGCTGTTCGCAGTTAGTAACTGCGAACAGCTCCAAAGCACAACTTTGGAGTTTGGACGCTTACTTTTGAAAAAAGTTTAAAGGTTCGTTTATTTAAATAATTTTTTTTTTCACTCAAGAATTTCAAAAATTCCTTTGAGTTTGCCCCAAATAGAGTTCTCCAATGAATTGAGATATGATATCTTTTTTTTTCGTGAATTAAATTTGCATAACAATATGTAAACTCACAAGTATATAATGCTCATTGAATACCTACGACATGCCCAAGAGCTACTTAAAACAAATAGCCTGATCTATTCAACTTAATAAAAGAAAAAATAAATCATTAATACAACCTGATAAAAGGAAATTAGGCTATCAAATACAAGTTAACAAAGTAGCTCAAGTCTCATCGACAATCTAACAAATCAAAAACAAAATGATCTAAGGTTTTCACTTTTCACTCATCATATGTAGGGATTTAATTTTAATTTCAATGCCAAATTTCATATTCTATAAACTTTTGACAAAAAAATAATAAAAAATTATGCAATAATCAGATGATCACAATAAAAACTTATACAATTGATCTTGCTTATTATTATTCTTTTATAATTGGTTAAGTGGCATTTTAAAGTTATAAGTAATTATTTTTGACTATAAAAAAGTTATCAATTTTAAAGTTATATGTAATCATCATAAAACAATAATATATGTTGAGTCAGTCTAATAGAAATGGTAAAACATTTTATTTGAGAATTAATGAATCAAAAAAGAGTGCATTATTTGTAACTATCTTGTAAATTTAAAATCTTTTTCACCCCTACAATGATATGACACCTCAAAACAATATATATACATTGGATCAGTTATTTTATTAGACTGAGAATTTATTGAAATAAAAAGGGTGTATTTGTAACTATCTTGTTCATTCAATTTTTTTTTTATCAATTCAATTTCAATTTTTTTTAACAATTCAATTTCGATCATCAATTCAATTTATCGAAATATAAACGTAAAATTTATTTTCAATTTCGATTATCAATTCGACAATTCCCAAGCAAGTCTCACTATTGCCGTTAACTCTTGCGAAACACCCCCAAGAACTAATTTCATTCTACTCCAGTTCCTGATCATCATCCTTGTACTCCATTTTTGATCATCATCCTTGTACTCCATTGTTGATCATCATCTTTCCCTTCAAGAAAAAATGTTAGCTTCATCAGAAGAAGAGACATTAATGGAGGAAAAAGAAGCACAAATGGTATCTATATCTGATACAAAACCCTCCTTAAGAATAGCCCATTTTCTTAAACCCTTGTTTCCTTCCTCCAAAAACACACAAACACAAATCCTCTTTACCCATCCTTCCATATCTCATCCTTCAAAACCCATTTTCCCCATTGTTAAAACTCTCTCTTCAAAGGTTTTCTTTCATGTGTGGAAACACCCACTCAAGTATTGGAACTCTTGGGTTGAGAAATTGCGCCCTTCTTTTGAATCCACATGGAAGAAATGCTCTGTTTTCGAAGCTATCATGGGTTCAACTCTTGAAATTCCAAAATGTAAAGCTTCAATCTTTGCACTTGCTGAGAAATGGTGCTCAGAAACCAACACATTTGTGCTTCCTTGGGGTGAAATCACCATAACTTTGGAAGATATCATGGTTTTGGGGGGATTTTCTGTTACAGGAGACTGTTTTGGGTGAAAATAATTCCTAGGAATCGCTCGAAATCGAGGAAAAATTGCTCAATTCAAGGTCAGCCATGATCAGAACCAAGTCTAAGAAGGCAAGTCAACAACAATGGCTGGAAATTTGGATGGAAAAGGGTAGTAAATTCGAGCACGAAGCGTTTTTATGTCTTTGGCTTTCTAGGTATCTTCCTGCTGAGGATTGTTCTACCATGAACAAGAGTGTTTTTCAAATTGCTGTAAATTTAGCTAGAGATACTAAATTTGGTCTTGCACCAGCTATTCTTGCTAGTATCTATAGAGATTTGAGATTGTTGAAAGAAAAGATTACAACTTTAAGAGATTTAGGTGATCAAAATGATGTTAATGTGCTAAAACTTGCACTTTGGGCACCCTTATACTTATTACAAGTTTGGATTTGGGAAAGATTTCCTGCATTAAGCCCAAGAATCAATCATATTAGTAATGGATTATGTAGAATTAAAAAGTGGCACAAAACCAAAATTTTGAGAAATGATGATGAGGGTTTGCCTATTAACTTTGCTAGTCATGATTTTAGATGGAGACCTTATTCAAACACTTCATTTAATCATGATTTGGAGTCTTATTGTAGATTCATAAGGGTGTGTGATTTGGTTGGATTGTATTGTATTGAGCAATATCTTCCACATAGAGTAGCAAGGCAATTTGGGTTTGATCAAGATATCCTAATTGCTTTTCGTCACGTAAGAGACACACCAAAGATTGGTTGGATGAATTACATTAGGCCAGTTTCAGACACCAAGTTATACAGACCACCAAGACAGTTTGAGCCTGGTGTTACAATTGATTATATGAAATGGTGGGAAAAAAAAGGAGTTTGGCAATGAAAATGTTGATGGGTTTAAAGAGATTCGAAACCCAAATGCTAAACAATTTGAAGGTACTTCTAAGGTATCTTTGACAGCACCATTTTGGATCAGAATTAAAATGGAGAATAATGAAGCTGATGTACCTCCTGGTTTTAGTCCCAAACTCAAAAATGTAGCTTTAGATGGTTCCTTTAATGAGCATGAATCGAGCCCCAAGGGATTTGGACAAGGTCAAGATAGTGCTGTATCTTCTAAAGGTGATAATGCTTTTATTCAAGAGACAAAATCTACAACAAACTCGGCATACATTTCGCCAAATGAAGAAGAAAGAATGGGTAATGAAGATGGAATTGAGAGTAATGCTGAAAGTCCAGTTAGAAATCAGGATAGTATCCACAATAACGAGATTAAACCCGGTTTGGAAGGTGATAGTGAGTCTTCAAGCATTGATTTGCTAGGAAGGATTGCTAGGCTACAGAGAATAATTGATATGATGAAAGCAGATAAATTCTGCCATGCTTATGGGCAAATGAAAGCTAGTCTGATCAATAGTTTCAAGTACTTTCAACTTATATGTTTTTTGCTGTCCTAATCAATTCCAATGATTTAGCTATATTTTCTGTAGAGAATCAAGCAATATATATATAATTTCTGAGAAGTAAATTCAAGAAGAAAGGCTGTTCGGTTGTTTAATTATATTTTTGTAAGTATGAAATAGCAAGGATAGTGTACCCCACTTCGAGAGGAGGCTCTCTCCCAAATGAGCAAGCTCAGTAACAAACTTTTTTTGATACCCAATACAATGCATGCATCAGGTATTTAAACAGAACTAAAATAACAACCTGCTGACATCACTAACAACATAATGACATCATAATATAGTCAAAATATTAATTAATTAATTTTTAGTTGCTCTCTTCTTTGTATATGTGAATAGGATCGGTGGTTTATTGGGCTGGCCCAGTTGAGTCCTTGCATCACCTCCACTCCGAAAAGCCACCTTGTCCTCAAGGTAAAAGTCAGGAAAGCGAATATCCAGTGAAGCATAGTCCTCCCAGGTGGCCTCAAATTCTGGAAGGCCCTTCCATTTGACAAGCACTTTCGCTGTTACAGCTCCTCCAATAGATGCATTACGAACCCCCAAAACCTCCTCTGGTTCAGCCACCAAAATCATATCCTCAGTCAATTGGGTAGGAATAGTAGGGTTCACCTGAGCAGAACCTACGGCCTTCTTGAGCTGGGAGATGTGAAAGACTGGGTGTATCTTGGCTTCTGGAGGCAAGGATAACTTATAGGCAACCTTCCCGATTCTCTCCAATACTTCAAAGGGCCTAAAGTAACGAGCAGCAAGCTTTTCATGTAACCTGGTAACTACAGATTTTTGGCGGTAAGGTTGCAATTTCAGAAACACCAAATCCCCTACTGCGAATTCCATATCTCCCCTTTTAACATCAGCCTGGTGTTTCATGATTTGCTGAGCCCAAAGTAAATGAGCTTTCAAATCATCGAGTATGGCATCCCGTTCCTGCAATTGCTCTTCGAGAGATGAATTTGCAGTACTACCCTTCTCAAAACGGATCAAGGTAGGAGGGTCTCGTCCATATAGGGCTTTGAAAGGCGTACACGATATCGAGTTGTGATGGGAAGTATTATACCAATATTCTGCCCAATCCAACCATTTACTCCAACCCTTAGGCTTCTCTCCAATGAAACACCTGAGATAAGTTTCAAGCCCCTTATTCACTACTTCGCTCTGACCATCCGTTTGTGGGTGGTACGCTGTGCTCCTTTTTAAGTAAGTGCCTTGAAGGCGAAATAACCCCTACCAAAAGTGACTCATGAAAATTTTATCGCGATCTGAGACGATAGTGGAAGGAAAGCCATGTAATCTGACGACCTCGTGAATGAACACTGCTGCCACCCCTTGGGCAGTAAACGGATGCTTTAGAGGAATAAAATGAGCATATTTAGTTAGGTGATCCACTACCACCAATATCGTGTCGTAACCTTGGGATTTTGGCAGCTTCTTAATGAAATCCATAGTCAAGTCTTCCCAAACCTGAGATGGAGTGGGTAGAGGTTGCAGTAATCCCGCAGGACTAAGGGTTGAGTGTTTGTTGCGTTGGCAGATAACACAGGAGGACACGTATTTAGATACACAACGCCGCATTCCCGGCCAATACCATTCCCGAGCCAAACGTTGATAAGTTTTAAAATCTCCCGAGTGACCACCTATGGCTGAATCATGATACTCCGCCAATAATCTGGTGACCAAGTTCGAATCACTTGGAATGACCAACCTGCCTTTGTATTTAAGATTCCCGTGTTCAATACTATAGCCTCTAGGCACCGTTTCCCCTTGTTGAATGGCGTGAATCAATTGCTGAATTAATGGATCCGTGTGTAGTTGCTGTTGGAATTCTTCCCATTTGATTCCGCCAGCTGAAATCAGAGCGTTGCAATCTATTTCGGGTTGTTCCTTACGGGACAACGCATCAGCCACCTTATTATGAGCCCCCGGCTTGTACTGAATTTCAAATTCATACCCCAATAATTTACTCATCCATCTTTGATACTCTGATCCCACTTCTTTCTGAGCCATAAGAAACCTGAGACTTTGTTGATTTGTGCGTATAATAAATTTTCGGCCCAGAAGATACTGACGCCATTTCATCACTGACAGGACGATTGCAATCAGCTCCTTTTCATATACTGATTTTTGCCGAGCTCGCTGCCCCAATACCTTGCTGAAGAAGGCTAAGGGATGATCTAATTGCATAAGTACCGCACCTACCCCAAACCCAGATGCGTCTGCTTCAGTGATGAACATTTGATTAAAATCTGGCATAGCCAAAACCGGCACCTGAGTCATAGCTTGCTTTAGGGTTGTAAAGGCTTGGGTGGCCTCTTCACTCCATCCGAACTGATCTTTCTTGAGTTGTGCAGTTAGAGGAGCTGCTATGGAGGCATAACCCTTCACAAATTTGCGATAATAGCCCGTTAAACCCAAAAATCCACGGAGTTCCCTAATGTTTGTAGGAACAGGCCAAGAAGTAACTGCTGAGATTTTTGATTGATCTACCGCCACCCCAGCTTGTGAAATAACATGCCCCAGATACGCCACCTCCTTCATCCCGATATCACATTTCTTCCAATTTGCGAATAGCTGATGATTAGAGAGTAGCTCTAATACCTGTTGTAAATGCAGTCTGTGTGCCTCCCATGATTTGCTGTAAACCAATATATCATCGAAAAATACCAATACAGACTTCCTTAAGTACGGTGGGAACACCTCATTCATAACCGCTTGGAATGTGGCAGGAGCATTGGTTAAACCGAATGGCATAACCAAGAATTCATAGTGACCCTCGTGTGTACGGAAGGCGGTTTTGTGGATATCCTCGCGTCTCATTCGTATCTGATGATACCCGGATTTTAGGTCAAGTTTACTGAACACCGTGGCCCCACTCAACTCATCCAGTAATTCATCTATGACCGGAATAGGAAACTTGTTTGGAACTGTTGCCTTGTTGAGTGCCCGATAATCTACACAAAAACGCCACGACCCATCCTTTTTCTTCACCAACAAGACAGGGCTAGAAAAAGGGCTCTGTGAAGGTCGAATTATTCCCGCTGTCAACATATCTGTAATTAAAGACTCTATTTCATTTTTCTGTCCTTGGGGGTATCTATAAGGTCTTAGGCTAATAGGATCGGTACCCTCCTTGAGTACTATGGCATGATCATGGGTTCTCTTAGGAGGTAAACCCGAAGGCATGTTGAAAATGTGCTTAAACTCCTGCAAAACCGCATGTAGCACTGAAGGGATTTGCCCCATATCCAGCTCATCAAATTTTTGTTGATCACTTGACATTTGGTTAAATTCCACTAAGTACCCTCCACCCTCCTTCAGCAAGGTTCGTATCATGGCTTTCAATGAAATTTTAGTTCTTCCCAGTGAAGGATCCCCCTTAAGTGTTATATTTTCACTCCCCAGTTGAAATTTAAGGTTTGGGTTTTCCAATTAGTCATTATGGTTCCTAATTTTTCAAGCCATTAAATCCCTAAAATAACATCAGAATTTCCCAAAGGAAGAGGGAGGAAATCCTCAATAACAGTCATACCTGGGAGTTGCAGACTCACTCCTTTGCACAGCCCTGTACCCCGCACGGACTCCCCTGTTCCCAATGACACGCTGAAAGATTTTGTCGGGGAAAGTGGAACGCCCAGCGTTTCAACCACTTCCCTCGATATGAAGTTGTGCGTAGCCCCTGGATCAATCATCACTACTACTTCCTTGCCCATTATATAGCCCAACAGTTTCAGAGTGCGAGGGCTCGTAAAACCCATCACCGAGTTGAAGGATATTTCGGGCTGTAGTTCTTCCGCCATCTCTGTATGCACCATCTCCTCTGTTTTCCCCTCTACATTTAATTCCGACTCCTCTCCATATTCATCATCCTGTGAGATCAGCATGCTAAGCTCTTTTCGACGACATCTATGGCCAATAAACCACTTTTCGTCGCACCTAAAGCATAAACCCCTCTCTCTCTTCTGTTGGACCTCCCGTTCCGTTAATCTCCTTATTTCTCCAGGTTTTTTGTTTATATTTGTGGAAGTGAAGGTTTTAATTTGGGGTGTAATTTGAGTCTGGGTAGTAGTGGAAAGACTCGTGGAATATGAAGATGAGGGAAAGGTATTTAGGGTTTTTGAGTTATATTTTGAAAAAGGGGCAGTCTGGTTTTGGGCTGCATTTTTGCGAGGAGGCCCAATTCTCAATTTCTCTTCCACTTTTGCCGCCAAGTCCATTGCGTGGTCCAAGGTAATTGGGCCTAACAATCTTATTTCGGCCCGTATTTCTTCCTTAAGACCATTTATAAATTGCCCCATGGCAATTTCTTCAGGAACACCTTCTAGAGGAGCCAAGAGTTCGATGAATCTTCTGCGATACTCATTCACTTCTCCTAACTGGTGATTGTTCAGCCATTGCTCTTGGAGTGTGCCGGTGGCGGTAGATCGGAACTTCCTCAGGATGATTAATCCCTTCATTTCGCCCCAAGTGGTCATAGGATGACGCTTGTGCTCCCATTGATACCAAAATAGCGCGTCACCCTCCAGCGCCACCACCGCCGCCTCCAGCTTATCCTCCTCTGAGAGCCGATAAAACTTAAAGAAGCGTTCAGCACGGAGGATCCATCCATCTGGGTTCTCACCATTAAAGGCGGGCATGTCCAGCCTCTTAAACCTCTAGTTAGCGCTGTTGCCTTGGTTCAAACCCATACCCCCTTCATCATGATTACGATATTGATTTGGCGAACCCCGAGGTTGTGCCCTAGCATCTGATTCCCCTGACTCACCTTCGAAACGCTAGCGAAGGGCTCCCAACGAGTCACGCACCTCTCGCTGGAAACGCTCCTAGTCCTCGCGGTTGTGCGCCACCTTCCCATCCAACTGTAGTGAAAAGACAGCCAGTTCTCGCCGGAGATGTTCAAATAGCTGTTGTTGCTGTTCGACTCGTGAATTAGCTAGGGCATTTGCGATCTCCTCAGCCACGATTGAACGCATCTCCGTCATAACCTGTTCCAGTTGTTCGATTCTCTGTGTCGCCGTTGATGGCGCCATCGTCTTTGTTCACTGATCGACGATGCTCTGATACCAGGTTTGTAGAGAATCAAGCAATATATATATAATTTCTGAGAAGTAAATTCAAGAAGAAAGGCTGTTAGGTTGTTTAATTATATTTTTGTAAGTATGAAATAGCAAGGATAGTGTACCCCACTTCGAGAGGAGGCTCTCTCCCAAATGAGCAAGCTTAGTAACAAACCTTTTTTGATACCCAATACAATGCATGCATCAGGTATTTAAACAGAACTAAAATAACAACCTGCTGACATCACTAACAACATAATGACATCATAATATAGTCAAAATATTAATTAATTAATTTTTAGCTGCTCTCTTCCTTGTATATGTGAATAGGATCGGTGGTTTATTGGGCTGGCCCAGTTGAGTCTTTGCATTTTCCTTTACAATGCAGGAAATTTTGAGTAGAATGTAACAAATAATTGGAATCGAGGAGTAACTTAGATATAGTCTTGACTCTTGATTGCAAGCATGTTTAGTATTTGATTCAATTTTGGAGCTGTAATAGGCAATCTTTGTTTCATGAACATATTTGATGCTTCTTCAATACTAGCACTTACTGAACTCATCAAGCTAGCAGCTTCGCTACCAACTAGAGGTGTTCAACGGGCGTGGCGGGGCGGATCATGTCAAATTTAAACGGGCTGGGGCGGATAAAAGTCCGTTTAAACGTGACCCACTTTGACTCGTTTTTAAAAGTTTATGTAGTTTTTATTATTTTACTTTATGTCTCTTTGGGTCGATCCACCTATGTATATAATAATATCATATAAATATATAATAAAAAGTGATAAATGTTTTTTTGCAACCAATTTCTACAATTATCCGAGTTGACTCAGCCCGACCCATTACATCAAGCCCGTTAATGACTCAACCCGCTAATGATCCATTAAAATGTGTCCCGACCCTTGACCCATTGGGTCGACTCACCCTATTGAACACCTTTGCTACCAACCATCCCGTAAACTCATGTCACAAGATAGGATTGTTTTCGTCTGCTATTACAACTAAATGGTGGCCATGAGAATAATTCGTAGTATAAATTTATTGAGCTAACAGTCAGTTTGGTAATTGGTAATAAATGGTGAAAATGATTTGTAGTGTAAATTTTCGTAATATTTATCATGTTATTCCTATGGTGATGAGAATTTGATTATAATAAAGTTTTTTTGTTCAAAGTTTTCCATTACTACCAAATATTATATTTTCAAATGATAATGTATTAAAATAAATTTTTTGAAACAAATAAGATTGTTAAAAAAAAAAATAAAAACAATCATTAAGCTTGTCAAAAAATATTCCTATCAAAATGACACTAACTTTTCATTATTCTCTCCATTTAATGTTGATTAGCACAAAGACGGATGCTTTTGTCAAAAGGCAAGTAGAGGAGTAAGTTGGATTGTGCTTCTCCACCACACTATTAAATAGCCTGTCACTGCCATATCTACACATTTTCCCCTGCTGTTTTTAGTTTTCCTATAGGAAAGTTCAAGAACAATTTCTACAATTGACATTGGCAAAAAAATAACAGAATTTTTAAACATGTCACTCTTTTCATTTTATCGTCACCCTCCTAATGAAATTACAATTTTGCCTCTGAATTTAAAATTTCTTACATATACTCTAACCTCACTAAATAACACCTTTATCACACTTAAAAAACAAAATTACA
>NC_080063.1:4216343-4266343 GCF_026212465.1 Amaranthus tricolor
ATCGGACTGCGGAATATGTCTGATGCGCTTTATGATGTTCTACCTGCCACTCCCCTCGGTCGTCTACCCTACATTATGCACCAACACTGTGCTTTCATAGGTGGCAGCCGGATACGAACACCTTCCAAATGCCATGGGGGGAGATGATGATTATGTTGCACGACGTGCAACGCATATTGGGCATAGGTATTGAAGGTTCACTACCGGCTGAACCTGCTGAGGGGGAGTGGAAGGGCGCTATTGCTGGTCTGTTTGGGGAGCCCATATCCGAGCTACGACAGAAAGGCATATTCACCAGCGGTGGCATCAACGTTGCTGAAGTTATGCAGTTGTGCCACCGGCCCCAGGCTAACCCAGTCGACAACCTATTACATGGCTATTGTCGGCTCTACACTGCTGGCGGATAAGACCAGAACCGACATGTGACCTCACTCGATACTAGCCGTTAACATCGATCAGGATGAGATCGCCTGGGGTGCAGTGACGCTGGCCTACATGTATCGGCAACTGGGAATTGCGTCTAGGGTTGGTTGTAAGACCATTGCTAGTTGCCTGACATTGCTTCAGACATCGATTTACGAGTACTTTTCGTCCTTCCGCCCTCATCCTCGTCAAGAAGATGTGCCTAATAAGACTAGGGCGGAGATATGGTCCACGCCCAAGCCAGGTCATGAGATCAACAGGCTGAGGGACTGCAGGAGTATATTGGACTCCATGACGGAAACTCAGATATTGTACATCACATCACACTTTCTTATTCATGTTATTTTAATTTATAGATTATTTGTATATGTTAATTTTGCATGTATGCAGGTGGAATGGAATCCGTACATGACTTCTCTAAGGGAATTGCTAAATGAGCACCCACGCACCACCTACATCGAAGGTATCACTTGCTTTGATATCGTCGAGGTGTATTTGCCAGAGAGGACAGTGCGACAAGTCGGCTTTGTGCAGGCTATTCCCCCCTCCTATCAGACCAACCCAGGCTATACGACCGGCACACAGTATCTATTCCGTGACCTTTGCTTCTTCGCCTATTTACACGGAGGCATGGAGTAGGTTCCCCTATTGTGGCCGCCTTGGTGATCAGGCACTTCATCGGGCATCTGTTCCATCAGAGGCTGATCCTAGTTACGTTGACTGGTTCAGAGTGTCCTCCTACCCCTACGTCCTCCCCGGCGAAGGACCGAGTGCCGGTTTTGGTCCAGCTGAAAGCAGAGCGGAATACGTTAGTTTTTTTAATTTATTTGTTTTCTATTATGTGTTTGTGTTATTTAGATGCTGTTTAATATCTTATTCACAAATTTTTTCTTTTATTTATTATTATTTTTTTTTACAGTTTCTAAATGAATGACTGAGTCGAGTCGCTCCATTGGTGAGACTGCCTCCTGTTGCAGAAATGACACTCCGAGAAAGACATGCTTTTGATGTATAAGTTTCTGATATTAGAGATTTATGTGTCGAATGGTAAGCTTTTAAGGGCATGGCCCTTCATAGACTGTTGGTTTTTGTAATAGAAAACTAATGCTTTTTACATTATAGTTAAATTAATTTACATCAATGCTTTTATTAATTTACATCAATTCTATACATATTGAACGTCCTTCTCTTTGTTTATAAGGAGCACGTGTAAATTGAAAACCAATTGTTATTGTTATCTTATTGGCCCAACTATGTAATTTATCTACGGAATCAAATTCCCTATCCGTAACAAATCTACCAAAGTAATCTATATTGTCTCCTAAGTTTTCAAAGTCCTGCAAATTTCAAATATAAAATAAACAATATATTAGGTTATTAAAAAATTATACATACAAACATTAATAATAAAAATATTCAATAATAAATAAAAATTATAATTTACTTTGATAATTAATATTAAAATAATAATAATAATAATAATAATAATAATAATAATAATAATAATAATAATAATAATAATACAAATTAATATTAAAGAAAAAATATAATTTGCTTTAATAATTAATATTAAAATAATAACAATAAAAAATATAAAATACAATAATTGTAATAATAATAAAACAAATTAATATTGTAAATTAGAAAATAAAATACAACTTATATTAAATAATAATAATAATAATAATAATAATAATAATAATAATAATAATAATAATAATAATAATAATAATAATAATAATAACAATAATAATAATAATAAAAATAATAATAATAACAACAACAACAACAACAACAACAACAACAACAACAACAACAACAACAACAACAACAACAACAACAACAATAATGATAATGATAATATTAATAATAATAATAATAATAATTATAACAATAATAACAAGAAAATAATAATAAATTAGAAAATAAAATACAACGTATATTAAATAATAATAATATAAATTACTAAATAAATAAAAAATTATTTATATAATTTACATAATAATAATGTAAATAATCAAAAATAAGTAAAAAAAAAAAGGAGTCGCACCGGCTTTTTTTTTTTTAAAAGACAATCATTCAGATCGATTTAAGTACGTACCTGATCCGATTCATAGTCGCTTTCATTAGCCATTGTAAATCGATTCCAGCAATCAGCTTGTTTAAAATCAAAAAACGTTTTTAGAGAGATTTTAGAGAGATAGTACCGTGTTTGACTTCATATATCATGCAAGGGCGCTACTGAAAATTCAATATATATAGGATCACGATAAAAATGTTCGGGATTACGTTTAAACTTTAAATTTAATATTTTTAAAGTGATAATACTGTTATTAAGTGAGATTTACGTTTGTTAAACAAATTTTAAGTCCAGGGGGAAAATCGTAATTTCAATAGGGGTGGCGATCAAATGAAAAGGGTGGCAATGAATAATAATGCCCTAAAATAATTAACATGATGTTTGTTGAAAGATTGAAACAAATAACCAAGTTTAACAAAAAAAAAAAGAATAAAAATAAAAATGAGATTCATGCAAACTTAATTCAAAAAATAAGTGTCTTTATGTTCGAGTTTAAGGTCAGGTATGTTCGCTGTTACTAACAGTGGACAAAGTAGCTAATAAAAAAGTCTAAATTCTTTGTTCGCTGTTACTAATAGCGAACAAAAGGGTGATAATATCATAATGTTGAAAGGGACAAAAAATAGAAATCATGTTTGTTCGCTGTTAGTAACAGCGGAAACAAATATATATATTTTTTTGTCTCTTACAGCGTCATGACATTATCTCCCTTGTGTTCGCCGTTAGTAACAACGAATAAAAAATTTGACTTTTTTTTACCATGTTCGCTGTTAGTAACAGCAAATATACCTAAGCTTAAACTCGGACATGAAAACGCTTAATTTTCTAAATTAAGTTATCTCGAAGCTCATTTTTAAATTTATTTATTTATTTATTTGTTAAAATTGCTAATTTGTTTCAAATTTTCACTTTTGTTGATACGGTGGTTCATCTCCTCTATACGCAACCGGGGAGATAAGAATAACTTCACAGTTCACACCATCGAGTGGAATGTCATTAAAAGCAAAGCTTTACAGTGAACTACGAAAAGAACTTGGAATATCCTGAATCCTGGTTAAACACAAATCGGCTCCCTAACCTCAGAAATTTACCAAAACCAACCACTCTTCAGCACCATCAAACTGCGGCAACCGCCAATTTTCGCCTACGTTTGGAAGGAAGAGGTTTGATTTTTGGGGTCTAAAGTTGGCTTAAGCAAATTTAAGAAGGAAACATTGCACAGTAAATTGACCAGAAAGATTATATCAGACACATTAGTTCACTAAATGTAGGGTTTACACAAGTTGGAATAATAGAACACATATTTGTTTCAATTGAATTTGTAATGACCTTCACTTCTTACTACATGTATATACACCATCATAGACACAAGTTAGACGGCCATGCACACTTCATAAATTTCTTCAGCCCATACAGGGTTAAAACACGGCTACAAATAAAAAATAGCGAGTACAAAACTACAACATATTTTAGCAACCCCGGCCCCCTCCCCCTCCCCCTCCCCCCCCCCCCCCCCCCCCCCAAAAAAAAAAAAGAAAAGAGCGAACATCTGATAAGTCACAGTTGTATAATCAGCTCAGCTCTGTATAGCGGCGAGCTTCATATACTTGTAACCTTGGCAGAAAATCAACCCAGAGGAGAAACAATGATCCTCAAGGGTTATTCCTAATCGTATTTTCCGTTGCTGCTTGATTCTTCTTTCAACTGCAAGAAAACCATTCACCATAATTATTCATAGATTCGACACACTATAATATATAGTCTAGAAGTAGACGCTTGACAAACTTATATCTTAATGCGCTAAAACTCGATCTGCAATGAAATATAAAAAGCAACTATAAAACTAAAACCAATCTTATTTTGTAACTAGTACTTATGAGTAAAAGTTTTAACTGATCATGCTTAAAGTAATCAAATTGGTCGAGGGTTGTTCGCCTTCTAACTTGTTTAATACAATACGTTGATCACTCAAAGTAGTGTCAGTAATATACCTTTGCAAGCAGCTTTTTCTGGTAACGATAGCCCTATAAGCCAAAAGATAGAAAGGCATCAGAAATAGATAAGTAGCAACAATGCCAAAGTCTTATGAAGCAATGTATAGTGTAAAAACAAGACTGCACCGCATCGTGTCGGCTGTGTTGTAAAGGAATTCAAAAGAAAAAAATTAAACCGATATTTCCTAGATGTAAATAAACCGCATTTTGGACCGTTTTGAGAGATACCTCATGTTTTCGGCCGATATTTGCATCACACTAGTTACCGCATTTTTGCACTATGGATCATATGCAAAAAAAAAAAAAAAAAAAAAAAAAACTGACAGCAGAAAATGGAAACCAAATTACCTTATCAGTCCCATAGATGTAATCACAGTAGGTGAAAACTGAAGCAAAATTACTTTGGCTTTGTCCTCCAACATAATGATGGTAATCATGGTACTCAGCACCTCCATAAAATGGAATATACTTGGTGGGACTCCATGGAAAATCATATCTGGAACACAACGGATAAACAATTCATAACAGCTTCAACAACAATGAAATTTCAACCTTCCCTGTCTGAAAGCCCAAATTAACACTTCTACAATCATTGTTGCTTATTCAGGATTACAAAACGGAAAGAAAAGGGGGCAGGAGTGCAACGTTTAGTTTCACCTCAAAACATAAGAAAGTAGCACAAGTAACCAACAAGATTATCAAGAACGGGCACCATCATGGCAAGTAAGAATGCTACTCCTATAAACATCCACTAGTGAGACATTACAGCAGCTAGATAAAGATGTATGTCATCATTGTATTATATATGCATTAGGCTCGTTGCTTTCGTGCAACAAAACCTGTGTAACATGATTCACTAGTTAATTCGCTTTTTGAATTCGCAATTCGCGTAAAATACCCCTAAATTAGCCCAAAACCAACCATACTTTGCTTTTTTTGATTCGCGATTCGCAAGAATGGACATTGAACTAAACTATCATTTCAAACATTAATACAGGTTTACACTATTGATCATTATTGAATTAGGAGAATAAAATGAAATCTTAATATGGTTAGTTCTAGTGAGTTTGTTCACAACAGCATAGGAAATCTCATAATCACAAACTCGTAAATTAAGAGTGAAATGTACTAAAGGTCAAAGCACACAGGAAAAGCTACCCAAAGATAGCACACTTGTACAGCCAAAAGCTACTAAAACATATCCAAAGCCTAAAGCAAAAAGGCCGCATCAGTCATTATTTAAAATGATTAGTGCCTTCTATAAAATGGGTCACACTTTAAAGACAAGCATCAAAAGAAACTATACATTCAAGTTATTTAAATCACATCAATAAGATTTTCAAATTCTTTTTTGAAGATATTTACTACAGATGATATCTATCATGTCACTTTCTCAGTCAATAATTAGAGCTGGCTAAATAGGTTCTGTTCACGTCTGGCCTCAGGTTCTATGGAGGGTGTTTCAGGTTGTTCAAAATGAATATTCAAGAAAACAACTTAGAAAAAGACTATTGCATGATATGTTGAAGTGAAAAACGAGCCAAAAAAAGTGGTTTGGTTGAATCAGGTTCGGATTATTTCATGTAGTGTTTGTGTCGTATAGGATTCCACTCAGTTATCTTGTGTCAATTACTAATCTCTCATCATGTCATTTCAGCAATTGACAATTCAACAAGAAACACCTTCTCACCTGGCAGTCCACTTGAAACATGTAAAAAAATAGAACATAATCATGATGAACCCACTTCGAAAAGAAGAATCCACACAACTCCATCATATGATAAGGATGAAATTACCTCAAAGTACAAACTAGCCTGAGGTTAGGAACTCATCCAAGGTAAAAAACCACCTCATTTTCTACTTAGTTTAAGATTTCAGGAATATGAGTAACAGAATTAAAATCATCTCCTAAATGATCTTAACTTAACTAGATGTTTCCAAGCAAAAGCGTATCCTAAATGACAAGCAAGAAGATGCCAAGTCAATCATCATACGAAATCCAATCACAATACATGATCGTGAAACTACATGCCTAACATATAATCTGTAAAGAGTAAAATCACAAATCTCTAATCAGATACAACTACAATGCATAAACCTAAGAACAAGCAAAAAAAGTATAACAATTAAGATCATCAGACAATGACTGTAACGGCTCGTTTGGTTATTGGTGTTTGGTTATTGATATTAAGTGGAGGGAATGATGATGAAAATTTAATTTAATTTAGCTAGAAAAACTAATTGACATTGTTTATGATAAAGTTTTTCCTACTCTAATCATTAGTTTCTATACAAAATCCATTCCCATCCATCCCACTTGAAAAGCAACACAACCGGCTATATTTCAATAAATGTATTATAGAAGTATAAAAACACAATGTCAAACTGTTTTTTTAGGAGAACATTAAATTATACTGATTCAATACCAACAAATAATACTCACATACATCATTAAGTCAATGATTATAGTCATTTCATAGGTGTAATTTGGGGAGAAATGAGAAATTCAAAAGGTGTACATTGAGTCAAACAAAGTAATCAAACTTTTAATTAGATCACAGTGAATAACAAGCATGGCGCCAATAAAGATTCATTAAATCCATATTACTTTCTTGATAGTCTACTTAAAACATGCAAGAAAAGAAGTGCACAAAAGTGATTAGCAACTATTTACAATCATCATTATGTTAAAATGAATGAACATTACAAAATCGGGAAAAAAATGCAAGGGACATAGCATGCGTACCCGCTGTGCGTTTCAATCGCCTCAATCTGTCTCAGAGCAATCCATAACCAAAATGTAATCATGTGACCAGGAACCATGGCAGGGCCAAGAAACGACGGAATCCCAAGGAACAAAATCTCAGCCCAATGTGCATATGGGGCTGCAAAACCGATTGGCGCGGTGTATTCATGGTGTACCTTATGAATCTTCTCATAACCCCATTTCCCATGTAAAAATCTATGGATCCAATAATTTGTATAGTCCTCAACTATAAAATACACAATTAATTGCATCAAAATCTCCCACCCTGATGGCAATGGTAGTCCAGTCCTAATCCCAATTAACTGCCAATATCATAATCAATCAATTTAGTCCCACTAATCTGATGCTAGCAGCCAATATACTTGATTAAGTAAAAAATTAAACAATACTAACCACTCCAATAAATAATACTTACAAATCAGTACTTCTAGTAACTTTCAACAGCTGTCCAATCAATATTATGCTTTTCATCCTAAAGTATTATGACATCTTACTTGTTAATTTTCACCAATATAGTAAAATAAACATTAAGGCATTTTAAAGACTCATTTGGTTCTCTTTTTCAATTGAATCAATCTCCAAAGGTTGTCCATCCTCACCATAGACGTTAGAAACTATGATCAGGGTTCTGAGGCAGGTGGGTTGCACGACCGCAAACCGTACCCTTTAAGGAGGTTGGAGCCACTAAGATCTTCGCCATTCAATTCCTCTAGAGGTTTCATAAATCCATAATCTAATTTGACCTCACCAACAAAAAAACGAAAATAATTTCGCCAAACTTCAATAGGAATCAACCATTTACCAAATCCACAATCAATGACATGCAAACCAACCAATCATAGTCAAATCACAATTGTTAATGCAGATAAAAGAATCCAAATATGAATACAACAGTTCAACTCAAGCATTTACTATTATTCAACATGCAAACAACAAACTTCACCTCATCTGACCCCATCAACCACCCAAAAAAAATCAGAACCTTTTTCCGGAAAATCTTGAAAAAGAAAAGACAGATTAAAGAAAAAAAGAAAACCCATTTCAGAGATCACAAATCAAACAAAACCCAGAAAAAAAAAATCACTAAAAACCAATAATTAGGTGATAAAAAGAAGAAAACCGACCTTAACAGATGGATAGGAAACGAGTTGAAGAGGGCCCACAACGAAGAAGAACATCTTCATAACAGTTTTATAACAAGACACCATCTCTGAAAACGATAATCTAACTTTAGGTTGGATTTTGTATCGTTCAACATTGGCAGCACGAAGGAGTTCAACAACAACAAGAGGAATCGGAATGAGCGAAAAAATGACAAAAAGAAAAATAATGTTATGACAATAAAGAAAATAATCAGATTTATTAGCAGAATAATTAAACCAAAGGGTTTCAGCAAAAGTAAGAGTTCGATTCAAAGCAGATTCAGCTTCCATTAAAGTAGTATAAGGCAACATTGTTGTGGCAGAGAGAATAGCAGGACTGCAGGAAGAGACTGGTTTGTTTGTTTAGAGTTGTGTTTTGGTGGAGGGTGTGTTTGGTGTGCTGGGCTGGGCTGGCAATTTGTAAAAAGAGAAAAATTAGAGTGAGATATTTAAACCCAAATTTTAATGGAGAAGGTCTTTTTAGGACACTATTTTTAGTTGGGCCGATTTATAATATATTTTTTAGAATATTATAAATACGCATTAAGAATGATGTAAGTAGATATTTAAGATATTAAAAGTAGACATTAAAAATACAGTAATTAAGCATTAAGGATAATGTAATTAGGCATTAAAAATAGAATAAATCGGCATTAATCTTTAATGGGTGAGTTGGTATCTCTATCTCTAATATTTAAAATGATGGGTGTTTACTGTTTAGGTGGAATTTTATCGTGGGAAACTACGTGAGATGTTTGTCTTATTAAACTAGGGTTTTGGACAATTCTATGCTTATCCTTTTTAATCAAGATTTAATAATCCTACTATGTTTATCTAATCTTCATATATTGTAGGAACTTGACTACTTTAGTGATTCCACCCATCATCCCATTTGGAATTGAAGTTAGAATGCCAGTTAGATGTTGATTGTTAAATATTAGATCTGTTTTTTTAAATAATTATTGGTAGTTGTCGATTTGTTGGTGTTGGATAATTTGACTAACTGAATGTGTTGGTTGATAAGTCACCTGTTTAAGTAAATTGTTTGAGTTAATTGTTATGGAGATCTGGTATGTTAGTTGTTTATTAGAGAAAACTAAAAAAACTAATGAGAAAGTTATGTATCAAAAACACTCATGATAAAAAAAAAAACGAGAGTATATGTTTAAATATTCCATCCTCTCACACTTTGTTTGAATCAGTGTTACAAGGAGTATAAAAAAGATGTCTAATTAAGCTTTATTTTTTGAGCAAACTTCAATAAAAAAGTAACAAACTACCATAAAAATAAATTGATTGTATGATTTTGGGTAGAGCAAAAACACACTTTGCATGTTAGTACCAAAAAATGCATATAATGTGCATTATTTTAATTCAATAAACAATCGTTAAAAAAAATGACTATATATAATAATGTTCAAATAAAACTATTTTTAAGTAATATTGAATTACAAAAAGTGTATTACTCTTACATTAAGAAACAATTATTATTTAATTTGTACAATGTGGAGTACATATTGCATTCAATAGAAGATTTAGACAAGTTTCTTACACTTCATCATGATTGCATATGTATTTTTTATTTCCTTTAAAAAGACTATTATTTTTTGGTATTTTCAAATACTACTTCTTTGTGACAATCCTTTTTAATATCTCAAAAAAAAAAAAAAACTTTTTAGTGATGATTTGTTTTAGAGATGATGGGATTTATATACATCTAATATAATAGTTGAATACTAGTAAGTGAAGAGAGGTGGAAGTGAGAGTAGGAACCCAAGCTCCCAAAAGCATGATGTTGTGGACCCTATGATATGTTCATTTAGGGGACAATCTCCCAAAACCTTCAATATACTATTTAGCATTAAATCTATAATTGTTTTTAAGGGTTATTGCAATTGCTAGCAATGGGATGGAATGGATGATGATGGATCATGGAATTGGTGGTTTTAGTAGTTATTATTGTTCTCATATGTGAGTTTTGTGGGCCACTTCCTAAAGTTACAACCTTTATTCATTGTGATTAAAATCCTTCAAAGTAGTAATCCAAGAGATCCTTGAAATTTTAGTTGGTAACATGTCTTTGTTATCATCCCAATTCTTATCATGTAAAAATATTAATCAAATTACTATATATTGTTGTCTTATGCTTTCATGTAATTCTACTCTTATGATATCAATTGAATATATTGTTTAATTTTAATGATCAAGTATCAATATCTAAGAGAAGAAATTATTGTTAAATATTCCTAAGTTTATATTCTTTAATACATATACATGTGATGAAAGTAACTTCAATACGAGTATTACTTTCTCTTGCTGCAGTTTATAAATTGATAGTGCATCAAACAATTGTTAAAACTGCATTTTTGAATGGTGAGTAGACGAAGAGATCTATATGGATCAATTAGAGGGTTATGTTGTCTTTGGACAAGAACACAAGGTGTGTAAGTTGGATAAAACTCTTTATAGTCTTAAATAGGGTCCTAAACGGTGGCATGAGAAATCTGGTAATCTGATCATTTCACATGGGTTAAGAGTCAATGGCAGTAATGAATGTATATATGTTAAACTTGAAGATAACATTTTCACTATTGTCTATATATATGTGGATGAATTCTTAATTGTTAGTTTAAATATTTATATTGTATATAATGTGAAACAATTATAAAATGCAGAGTTTGACATTAAAGACCTTGGTAAAGCGAATGCAATCTTTATAATAAAGATTCTGATAACTAAAAATAAAATTTCTTTGGATCAATCGGATTACGTTGAGAAAATCCTAAAGAATTATGTATATTATGACTATAAACCCGCATGTACGTACACCTTATAGTCCTAGTGAGATGAGGAAGATGGAGATGGAGATGAAGATAAATGAGATTTAACGATTACGACCGGTAAGAGTAAACAAATAAAATATTTTACCCAAAATAAAATTGAGACATTAAGGGTGTGAATAAAAGAAGTTAGGATTTTAGAATTTTGATAAATCGTCATTTGTATGTTATAGTAGGAAAAAAAAAAATTCAGGCTATCCCAACTATATACCACCATTGTTTATAAATCTTTAATTATTAGCCACTTATGATCTGTTTGGATTAAGTATAAATATTCAAGCGGTAAATAAAAGTTAAAATAGGAAAACAAAGTTATTTAGATAGTAATTAAAGAAATTTAATTGTTAGAGAGGTGGAAGAATTTGTTAGAAAGTAATGAAAAATTGATAAAATAACAATTAATTCCCTAATTTTTGGGAATAAATTCACCATAGGAAAGGGTAGCAAATGACTTTTCCTCCAAATAAGGAAAATCATCTTTTTTTTTTATTCATCTTTTTTAGTTTACTCTTAGGGGTCGCTTCAATTGGGAGTAAATATTTAAGGGAAAAAAAGTCAAACTAATATAACAAAGATAATTAAAGATGTAAATTGAGTTATTGAAATAATTGTGATAGAGGAAGAATGTGAGTAAATTAAGAAAGATGAATAAAAAAGAGGTTAATTTTTCTTATTTGGAAGTAAAGAATTCCCCTATCCCACCCTAGAGTAAATTCATACTCCAAAATAAAGGAACAGATTGTTATTTTTCTCCATTTTTCATTACCTTTTAATTAATTCTTCCACCTTTTAACATTGAAATTCCTTTAATCATTTCTTTGACTATGTTTTCCTACTTTGACTTTTATTTACCCTATTAAATATTTGCCCTCATTCCAAGCAACCCCTTATTATTCTTCATTTTTCACATTTATTTTAATTACTTCATTTGCATTTCTAATTATATTTGTTCCATCAGTTTGATTATTTTTATCTTAAATATTTATTCTCAATTCAAGCAAATTCTTAGTCTTAAAATAATAGAAACAATGTGGGTAATTAAATTCGTAAAGTACCATTAATATAACAGCTGAACAAGAATATTATTTCAATTGGAATAAATATTACTTTTTAAAAAGTTTTTGAAATTGAACTTTACCTAGTTTCTTTTTTCTCTACTAGTACCTACAATAACCTACCCTATTATTATAAGAGAAATTATCAATGGTACTCCTGTGTTTTTGCACTTTATCTTTGGCATCCCTGTGTTTTTTCGATTATCAATGGTACCCCAAGCATTTCATGCTAATTACAATCGCAACATTATTCAAGTTTTTGCTATTAAATCCTTTTAAAAACAAACCACGGTCAGTTTGTTATTTATTTACCGTTAAATTAACTATGGTTTGTTTCTAAAAGGATTTAACGGCAAGATAACGGCAAAAACTTAAATAATGTCACGGTTGTAATTAGCATGAAATATTAGGGATACCATTGATAATCGAAAAAATACTGAGGTGCCAAAGATAAAGTGCAAAACATAGAGAGTAATAATAATAATAATAATAATAAAACAAAAAAAACAGGAGAGTATACGTGCAAAATAGATCCTGAGGCGGAGCAGCACATGAAAATAGACGGCTTAGCTATGAATCTATGATCCATCAAACTCTTTCGTGTACAGATTCAACAAAACCAGCATTTTATTTGGACAATTGTTGCTTCACCAATTATGCTGTCATTTGTCTACAACACTTGAGCTGATCTTGGAGTGCGTCAATCTTACAAATCAACTTAATCCATAGAGTATTATTTTTATTGTGTATAATTTTTTAATTTTTCTTTCTCAAATTTATCCACAATCAGACTTTAAAACTTACACTTTAAAATAGAGAATTCTATAAAATAATATTCAATATGTTTGACAGTATAAAATTTTAAATAATTTAAGATTTTAATATTAAATTACATAGAAGATATTAAGGATTTAAAATTAAAAATTATTAGAAAAATATCACAATTTTTAAATTGTACTAAACTTTTAAAAAAATTGTCTATTTTTAATTCGTTTCTGCTTCTAAAATTTAATCTGGTGGAAATTGTTACACTTATGTGTACTTCTTGAACGTCCCTTTTAAGTTTTAACAATTATTTACTATAAATGAATAATGTTTGTTACACTGTATGTAAGCCATGTCACCTCACGGATATTAATATTAGTTCCTACTATTCAAGCTTGTGTGTCCCATTTTCTTTTATAGTCAAGTCACCTTAATTGTCCCATTTTTATTTTTGGTATGGGTTTTTGACTTTGATGCCCTTAGTAGCTTTATCCTATTTTCAATTATACCCTCCATTACCCATACTAATTTTCCTCCCTTACATTAAAAGCCCATAATTCCACTCTCTTTCCTACCCTTAGGGTCCACTTTTAACTCTCCTTAAAATCCGTGAAAAGTCAAATGAGACTCCTAAAGTGAATAGGAGGGAGTATGATTTAAATTTAGTTTTCATCTCTTGGTTGAATTATGAGTATTATCAAAATTTTTAATATGATAGAAGATTCGAATTTAAAATTCATATATTTTTTAATTTTATGGAAAATATTTTGTTTCTTATTACTTGCAGTATTCACTTTTTTTTTATACCTTCTAATATACGAATTCAGTGGTTAATATTTCTATTTGTCCCTAACAAGATGACAAAATTTTCTAACAAACTAACGGTTGAACTTTGAAAAAAGATTTTTAATTTCATGAAAGTTTTATTAGTAAATCCGAATTACATACATTCACTTTGTTTTATTTTGTTTATTTCTTTTTTTAATTTACTCTTGTACTCTTAATTTGTAATTGAAGTTTATTTATGATAATTTTAAAGTAAAGAGTAATTTTTAAAAATATATTTATTGTCCTTTCTATAATTTTGTAGTGAATTAATTACAATAAGCTTTTGTATCAAGTAATACCTTAGCTATGAAATTTCCTAAAATCTTTTTTTTTTTTTAGAAAATCCAATCAACAATTGAACTTAATAACAACGTATACTACATATTATAAATATTAATTAGTATATGTGTTAGTTGTATAAACTTGTTGTATACATGTGTCAAGCAGAAATTATTAACTTATTAATAATCCGTCGCATTATGAGTTTCTAAGTTTTAGCTCCTCTGAGTATCATTTAGCTATAATTTTAGGAGATATGATTGTTTCACCATGGAAAATTTTTTTTAATGGTTTAATTTGTGTGTTGATACTATATATATTTTTGCCTCTTTGCACCAAACCACTAAAACATTACATAGGTGGGTCATTAGTATATATAGTAAACTAGTTAAAGATGGGTTACTTTCATTAATAATGTAGCAAAGCACCATGTATTATAAGTATAAAATTCGTACCAAGTAACAGTTCAAATTAGCCAAGAGGCAAATCTATGCTATTTGCCACATCTATAGAAAGCATTAAGCCATTAACCATGAAGCATTAGGCTTTTCTCTCGTGGTCAAATAGTAGTTGAGAATCCATCATTTGAGGATTTTCTATTGCATTTAATGAGCCAACTATGGGGTCTCCAATGCGGAAAGGTTTTAGTACTTTCATTCTTATGTGTGCTAAAACTTGTCACAAAAGTCATCTATCCTTTTCTTTTTAGAATACATCATAAACTTAACATATGTTAGAGGACGTATATTAACATATTCTAAAGTCTTAACTATAAATTTAAATTTTGAGAAATTTTTTATATGGTAGCATTAAACTTTCATGAAACGACAATGATAGCATTTTTGTAAGATTTTTCCACTTGTTAGCATCCAGTTTATTCACTATTTAACTGTCATAGCATCTTTTGTTAAATTCTTATCAATTTACGTTTAATTCATCATTTTGACGTTTCTACCTTTATTAAGTGTTGGTTGTTGTCTTAAAAATTTTCCTTAAACCATTTTTATGCTATCAAATTTTTAATTCACCATTTTGACGTTTAATTCACTATTTAATTCATCAACGCTTTCAAATGTTGTAACAATTTTATTTTCATTCAAAATGACAAAAGGTGAATTAAACGTTATGAAAACGAAATTGTTACAACATTTGAGAGCGTATTAGAGATCATAAAATGGTTTAGGGCAAATTATAAAGACAATAACCAACACTTAATAAAGGTAGAAACGTCAAAATTGTGAATTAAACGAAAATTGACAAGAATTTAACGAAAAATGATACAGCAGTTAGATAGTCCATAAACTGGATACTACCATGTGAAAAAATCTTACAAAAGGGCTACCACTGGCATTTTATGAAAGTTCGATGCTACCATGTGGAATTTCTTCTTAAATTTTTGGTTGAGTTGGTTTCTTGTTAAGAAACTAACTCAACCAAAAACTTAAGCCAATGGTTAAGACTCCAAGATATGTTATATACTCTAACAGCATAAGGTAAAAAACAACGAGAATTAAATTTAAATTTTTATTTGGATAAAGTGCTACATATTTCAAATGAGATAAAATTCGTACTCCAAAAGGCATCTATCTTTTTACTCTATGAGTAATTCAATTTAGACGTTTAGAGTTTTTAGTTTGAAACTATGCAAAGAGGAGATTGTTTGTTTCTCTTTGTGAATTTCATTTCATTATCTCAAAAACTGTCGTGGAGAAAATATCATAAAATGAAAATGTACATACAATCACAATCTTGTATCGTGTTTTCAAGCAAATTAAGTGTTTCAAATCAATCTTAAGATCTACTGTCCATTTGGTGATTCAAGCAAGAAGTTTATTGTCATACTTATGACATAACTATAAATATAATCTTGTAGTTTATTGTGTATTTTATTTGAATATTTATGATACTTAAGAGGACGTGAAGTCGTATATTATATTATATTACCCCCATTGTGCTAATGGTAGAAGTGAAAGTAAAAAAAAAAATTATGGCCAAGTTTTAACCGATACTAAAATCTAATTGTAAATATTAATCGAAAACGGATATACAAATCATACAATTAAGATTTAACAAGATTTGAGCATGTATGATGAGATTTTGGATTGCCTAGCTCATTGGGTTATAATCAAGGGTTTTAAAGTAGTACACGTATTAATGTAGATTACTACCTTTACATCATTGTTCACACATTTTTGGATTCTTTAACTAATGAAAAATAAAGTGAATATCCACTCAATTGCCCTTCTATTTGAAAGGGTGCGTGTGCTAACATAAAGTTACATTAGCATTGGGATCCAATTTTTATCAAAGAAATCCCATTGGAATCCAACGAAATCAGGCCTAATAGAATTGGATAATTTGGTTGTTTATTTTAAATTAGGCTGGACTTATTGTAAATGCCAACATATTAATTGGGAAACATGAGGTGCACACACTTCATAAACCAAGGAGATTTATAACATCCCAAAATTATATGGCAATGGGAAGAAGGACTTTAATAACTTAGTGTGCACACCATTTTTAATTTATTGATGTGGGATAACTCATCCAACAATTTATTATAATTATTAATATAATGATGACAATCCAACGTCCAAATAATTTTCTTTATTCATTTAGGTCATCAAGTCAATTTTTGATCAAATATTTTGAGTCGGTTTAAAATAAAATATAGTTTTCTTGTTGATTTTTACGTAACAATAAATCTATTTAAAGTCGGATCAAATTATATTCGATTACAATATAAAATAAATATTGAATCGTCAATTCTATTCTTAACGCCTTTGCATTCAATATCTTTGCAAGTAGAGATGTTCATTCGAGTCATCGAGTTAATTTCGGATGGGTTTGAAATCGTATTTGTGTCCAAATTATTTTTTACATAATTGTAAATTATTTTTATTGAAGTTAGGTCTAATCGAGTACGATTACAAAATCGGGTAAACTTCAAGTTATTGGGTATATTTGAATACCTTTAGTTGCAAGCTTCAAATGAATTAAACAAACCAAATTTCGAGTGGCACGCCTACTTCCTGCTTTTAAGGAGAGAAAATACAAGACAAGCATTATGTGGAAAGGCCAACTTCCAACCTTTTCATATATATTGATTTTTGTTTTTCAAAAAGAGCTTTTGATCTAATTACATTTTTCAAAATACTTTCAATAGTCGGAAAGAAATCCATTCAACAACTGAATAAATTTCTTTGTTAATAAATTGCTTATACTTAAATACCATTTTTATGTAAAATTGTCATGATCTCGAGTCTATTTATTGAGGTTGTGTTGGTACTGCTACTTGCTGCTTTGATATCCCGAATTTAGCATGAAAAAGGATTGATAGACTACTCATATCAACAAGGTACATCTTCTTCTTATGGGAGCCCATTTGCTAAAAACTCCACAGTTAAGCGTCCTTGGTGGGGAGCAATTTTAGAATGGTTGACCTCCTGGAAAGTTTTCCCGGGCGCGCACAAGTGAGGCCAAAGTGCGCTGGAAAGACTTGTGTTGGTATGTGAGGCCAATCTACAGTCTCCATGAGTAGTCACCGACGGTCCGAGGGGCCGAGGTGTTACAGCTGCTGATTGCTTGCTGCTGCATTTTTTGGTTCTCTACTGCAAAAAGAATATCCTCTTAAAATAACAGAATTGTAGTAGGATCATGTGCCTTGTATAACAGCTGTAGATGGACAGCTATAATTCCTTTTGTCTTTTGCTTATAGTTGTCCTATAAATATGCATCTAATGAAAGGTTGTAACATGGTACAAGAAGAATTAATATACTCTCTCAATTGCTGTGCTTATTACTCTTCATTCTACAATATTAAGTGCAGTAGATAATTCTTTTTGTCATCATGGTATCAGAACACAGGTATCAATACTAAAATCAGATAGAAGGATTTTTTTGGGGGGCTGTTGCACTATTGTTTTGAAATTTTGTTTTTTTTTCCTTTCTATCCTTTTTTCTTTCTTTTTCAAAAAGGCTGAAACACATTCTCATGTCAACCCTACTGTTATAGAGATCACAAGTCCTTTGTATTTGCATCCTTCAAATAGAAGTAATTCAATCTAAATAGAAAAATTATTGGGAGCAAAAAACTATAGAAGTTGGAGAATATCCTTTGAAATTGGTCTTGCTTCAAAAAGAAAGTTAGGATTTGTTATAGGAGCAACTTCAAGGGATATGGCAGATTCAGTAAAACAGGAGGCTTGGGATACATGTAACAACATGATAATTTCTTGGATTCTTAATAGTGTGTCTGAACCTATTAAGAAATCCATTATGTTCTTAAACAATGCTCATACCATCTGGATACAGTTAGAGCAACGTTTTTCTGTGACTAATAGGTCACGAAAATACAAGCTAAGTAAAGAAATTTTTGAAACAAATAAAAGTCTTTCTGAGTATTATGTTGAAATGAGAGAGGATTGTGGGAGGAGATTGAAAGTCTCAATGTGTTGCCTGCAATCACACAAGTAACCACTGAGTTTAAGGAATTATTGAATGCTCTCCAAACTCAGCAAGATGAACAATGATTATTTCAGTTTCTAAATGGTCTAGATGATTCCTATGGGACTCATAGGAGTCACATTCTTATGCAGCTACCTCTTCCTACTATTGATGTAGCATACAATGTTTTACAACAAGAAGAAAACCAAAGTGAAGTTCTCAGGACTTTCAAATCTGATATGGAATCTCTAGCTATGTTTGGCAAAACCCCTACTGATTCCACTACTTGTAGTGCTTGTGGAAGGCCAGGGCGTGTCAAAGATAAGTGCTGGACTCTAGTGGGTTATCCACCTTGGCATCCTTTGTCTCAACATACTGTGAGAGGACTAGAGACCTACAACAATAGAGGAAGGGGTGGTAGAGGAAATAGAGGAGGTCGAATTGGAAGAGGAGGTACTATGCAGCATTTTGATGTTGGCTCATACAGTGCTAACAATAGCTTTTTCACTCTTGCTCAGATTTAGCAAATGTTGAATCTCTTGCCCAAAACATCCAAAGGGATACTTTAGAGACTGATGAGGACTTGGATCTTACATATGCTGGCATGGTGACTTGTTATCTTGCTAATACTAATAAGACCTTGTGGATTATAGACTCTGGTGCTTCTGATCACATGACCGGTAACAAAGCTCTTCTTACAAAAATTGTGCCTCTTCATTTGTGTAATATTAAGCTGCCTACTGGTAAAACTGCTCAAATTTCACATAAGGGAAATGTTTATGTTAATGATCAGATCGCTCTAAAAAATGTGCTTTATGTTCCTGATTTCCAGCGTAATCTTTTGTCTGTAAGAAAGCTTAGCATGGACCTTGGATGTAATGTTGTTTTCTCATCAGATTGTTGTCATTTGTTGGAAAACGATACTAGTCATGTAATGTTGATTGGCAGGATGATGCATGGTCTGTATTACTTTCTTGATCCCTCATCTCATTCCTCTGTTATTCCTAACAAACAAAAACCCCTTGTTGCTACTTCCTTTCAAATACCCTCTCACATTCTAGACACTCCAACTTTGAAATCTATCACCTTATGGCATAACAGACTTGGCCACACTCCTCTTAAAAATCTCTCACATATTCCTGAACTTTCTTCCTTACCCACTCACACTATTGATCTGTGTCTTACTTATCCCATGGCTTGATTTACTAAGTTGCCTTGCTTTATCAGTTTATCTAGGGCAGGTGATCTGTTTTCTCTTGTGTATATTGATATTTGGGGAGCATACAAAGTTCCTAGTAGAAGAAACCATAGGTATTTTCTCACCCTTGTGGATGATCACTCCAGGATAACTTGGGTTTATCTCCTCAGACATAAGTGTGATGCATATGACGTGATTAAGAACTTTGTTGTTATGGCCAGCACACAATTTGAAAAACATGTCAAAATCATCTGTTCAGATAATGCTTTGGAGTTTGAAGATCATAAATGCATTCAATTTTTTCATGAGAAGGGTATTCTACATCAAACATCCTGTGTAGATCGCCCTCAACAAAATGGAAGAGTGGAAAGGAAGCATAGAAATATCCTTGAAATGGTCAGGGCACTGAGATTTCAAGTAGGTATGCCACTGCATTTTTGGGGAGATTGTGTACATGCTGTTGTTCACATCATTAACCATTTACCTAATTCTGTATTACATTTTCTTACTCCATATGAAATCCTATACAAAACTAAACCTTCTTATACTCATATAAAAGTTTTTGGATGTCTTGCACTAGCTTCCAACCCTTCTTGATCTCATGATAAATTTCAACCTAGGGGAGTTGTAACAGGCTCAAATTTCTTAATCTTAATCTTTCGATTAATTATTTCGAAATCTTTTAATTTGAATTCCTAATCCTTTGGTTATCTAATTCAAATCACCTTTAATTCCTAAACTTTTTTCCGATTTTGCAATTTCTTCCAAATATTAAACACACACACACACACACACACACACACACACACACACACACATATATATATATTTATCCCGCAGTAAACAAAACAGAAATAAGATTCGAGTCAATCACTCTTGAAACGAAACACATCCCGCAGTAAACAAACGTAACTCGGTTGGTTAGGCGGTTCACTCAAAATAAATTTTTGTTTTAACTAAAAGAGTTAGAGTTATAGATAATTTGAGATTTCCAATTCGAATCAACTAATTCAACATATTTTCCACATTCATAAGGAGTCCGTCTATGTTTCTACTTTATGAATATGATATTTTTTGGGCATTTTTAATAATATCAAGTGTTATTCCTATTTTAGCATTTCTAGTTTCTGGAATTTTAGCTCCGAATAGCAAAGGATTCGAGAAACTTTCGACTTATGAATCAGGTATAGAGCCTATGGGGGATGCTTGGTTACAATTTCGAATCCGTTATTATATGTTTTCGCTAGTTTTTGTTGTTTTGAAACTGTTTTTCTTTATCCATGGGCAATGAGTTTTGATATATTGGGTGTATCCGTATTTATAGAAGCTTTAATTTTCGTGCTTATCCTAATTGTTGGTTTAGTTTATGCATGGCGAAAGGGAGCATTGGAATGGTATTAATCCCCGAATATTCCGATAATAAAAAAAAAAGAAAAAAAAAGATTGAAACAGTTATGAATTCCATTGAGTTTCCACTACTTGATCGAATAGCCCAAAATACAATTATTTCAACTACATCAAATGATCTTTCAAATTGGTCAAGGCTCTTGAGTTTATGGCCGCTTCTCTACGGTACCAGTTGTTGCTTCATTGAATTTGCTTCATTAATAGGCTCGCGATTCGACTTTGATCGTTATGGACTGGTACCCAGATTGAGCCCTAGACAAGCGGACCTAATTTTAACAGCAGGTACCGTAACAATGAAAATGACACCTTCTTTAATGAGATTATATGAGCAAATGCCTGAACCAAAATATATTATTGCTATGGGAGCATGTACAGTTATAGGAGGGATGTTCAGTACCGATTCTTATAGTACTGTTTGAGGCGTCGATAAACTAATTCCTGTGGATGTCTATTTGTCGGGCTGCCTCCCTAAACCAGAAGCAGTTATAGATGCTATAACAAAGCTTCGTAAAAAAATATCTCGGGAAATCTATGAAGATAGAATTAAGTCTCAACAAAAGAATTGATGTTTTACTATCAATTACAAGTTTTGTGTTGAGCCTAGCATTCATACCGGAAATTATGATCAAGAATTGCTTTATAAATATAAAATTCGATCTACTTCCGAGATTCCGCTTGAAACATTTTTCAAGTACAAAAGCTCATCATCTTCCCATGAATTAGTGAATTAAATAGGATTCTTTTTTTTGTTTTTTGTTTTTGGAATTGTAAGCAGCAAGTCAATTTTGATAAATCTCATCGTATTGTTAAAGTCAATGTAAATATTTATACACAAAAGGAAGGAGATATAAACAAGATGCAGGGTCGTTTGTCTGCTTGGCTAGTCAAACATGGGCTAGTTCATAGATCTTTGGGCTTCGATTACTAAGGAATAGAGACTTTACAAATAAAGCCTGAAGATTGGCATTCCATTGCTGTTATTTTATATGTATATGGTTACAATTATTTACGTTCTCAATGTGCTTATGATGTAGCACCAG
Source organism: Amaranthus tricolor (assembly GCF_026212465.1). NCBI lineage: Eukaryota > Viridiplantae > Streptophyta > Magnoliopsida > Caryophyllales > Amaranthaceae > Amaranthus > Amaranthus tricolor. Next base: position 4,238,608 of record NC_080063.1, read on the forward strand.
GTGGACTGTTAGCTAGTGTGTATCATCTTACGAGAATAAAATACGGTGTGGATCAACCAGAAGAAGTATGCATAAAAGTATTTGCTTCAAGGAGGAATCTTATGATATGTTGGGAATCTCCTATGATAATCATCCACGCTTGAAACGTATTTTAATGCCTGAAAGTTGGATAGGATGGCCCCTACGTAAGGATTATATTTTCCCCAATTTTTATGAAATACAAGATGCTTATTGAATGGTAAGGAATTTATTTTCACTTCTACGACATAAAGACTTTTTATATTATATATGTTTTGCTCTAGATTAAATAGAGTAACTAATGTCCCGCAGGTATTCTATATATGGAATATAAATAGATAAAAAAAATAAAAGATAAGTCACGAATATAAATAGGTATTCTTTTGGATGAGCTAAGAACCGATTGAATGAACTAAAAAGTTATGTATTATGAACTTTGTACCGCGTATCCATCAATTACTTATTTAGAGGGGTCAGAAAGTCCTATACCTATAAATTCTTATATTATTAGGAAATCAAGAAATATATACCAAAGGGAATCTGATTCTATTTGGAATTTATCTAAGATAATTCTTATTTATCTTCATCCTTTAACTCTTCGAGACTCTATTTTTATTTGAGTGTTTCAACTTTTTTTGAATATTTGAAATATGTATGAAGTATTAATATGCATTTTGTCTGAGAGTAAACACAATATGAAAAAATAAAAAAAATCGAAAACATAAAAAAAATCGTTATTTTCATTTTACTTTTAAAAACTTTGGATCCATCTATTTTTTTAGGGATAGGTGAGGTATCTTGAGCGATAACTAGCTAAATAACTTATGTACATGTCATGATCTCGACTAGTAATGAATATGTATATCAATCCGTATTGGTTAATTTGTAAAATATATTATATATACTCATACAAAAGGTATGTGCCAAGAACCAGATTAGAACTGATGACACGAGGATTTTCAGTCCTCTGCTCTACCAACTGAGCTATCCCGGCCATTCATTCACCCTTCTGGTGCATTATCTTCTCATTTACTCGATAACTTGGATCTATGTCAATTAAAAAAAGGACGAAAGTTATTACAAAGTCTTATCTAAGTATCGAAATCTCTTTGGTTTTCCAATTCGAAATTTGTCTATAATTTGATTATTATGAGTAATCATATGAATTGTGAATCACTCAAATGAATACTCCTTGTTCAAAGATATCCATTTGTATGTCTATCATATATATCACAAGACTTGTTATAAGAGAAAAACACTTCCGTCCAGATCCATTTTGAAAAGAAAAAAAAAGATAACTAGTTAGGGAGTCAAAAAGCTTTTGGGGATAGAGGGACTTGAACCCTCACCATTTTTAAAGTCGACGGATTTTCCTCGTACTATAAATTTCATTATTGTCAGTATTGACATGTATAATGGGGCTCTATCTTTATTCTCGTCTGAGTAACCGATTAACCGGTTCTTTCAAAGAAAGATCTATAAGACTATAGAGTGAATGATTTGATGAATATTTGATTCTTTTTTCAACTTGAAATAGAGTCAAAAAAATTCTTCCATTTTTTCATATTCATTTTTATTTCTAGAAAATTTCATATTCTATATTATCTCGAAATCAATATCTAAAAGTTCTAAAAAATAGAAATACAAAATAGATTCGAAGTGCCATTAATCAGGAATTTCGACGGAAGAATTCTTGGAACAACCCAGCACAATCAACTCCGTTGTTAAAACAGCTTCCTTTGAGTCTCTGCACCTATCCTTTTTTTTATTCTTGCTTTCTGAATTCGTATTTTTTTTTTACTTTTGAAAAAGGAGTTGGCTCGGGATTACCCATTTTTATTAATTCCAGGGTTTCTCTAAATTTGAAAGTTTTCACTTAGTAGGTCTCCATACTAAGGCTCAAGCCAATTAACTCCGTAGCGTCTACCGATTTCGCCATTTCCCCCTTTTTTAAAAGATTTTTTTAAGATTAGGATCTCAGGGTGATGTCCTTCCCCTTTATTTTATTTTTTTTCTTTCATTTCGGTCGGAACCATCAAATTCATGAGATTTTATATGAATTACTATAAACCGAAATTTTTTTTGTCTATCTTCTTTGATCTCTATTGGAAGTATATATTTGACTTTTTTTTGGTCTAATAAGAAATGATTCTATCATTTCTGTAACTACAATTCATTATAGATGTATATATACCATATATATCCTATTCCCCGTTGATTTTGCCATACAATTTTGAATACTCAAAGAGTCGATTCTTTTTTTTTGATGATAGTCTATAAATGAAAGCAGAAGAATAGCTTATTAAGATTCAAAGTTAATCTTTATCGATTCTAATTATTGTATTTCGATTTTGAAATGAATTTGAAAATTCATAACTCTACTAAATTAAAAAGAGAAATAAAATTTCATATAATTTCTAAATCTACTTGTTCTAGACACAAAATAGAATGTACATAGAGAGAAATAAACTAAATTGAATATTTCTATTTTTTTTATTGCAAATAGTTATTTGAAATTCGTATCATAAAAGAATAAAAATGAATAAGCCTAAAATAAAATATAGTTTATTTAATTCCAGTGCATGTAGAATTTATGTGAGCCCGCTTAGCTCAGAGGTTATAGCATCGCATTTGTAATATATATATATATATATATATATATATATATATATATATATATATATATATATATATATATATATATATATATATATATATATATACATATATATATATATATATATATATACATATATATATATATATATATATATATATATATATATATATATATATATACATATATATATATATATATATATATATACATATATATATATATATATATATACATATATATATATATATATATATATATATATATATGTATATATATATATATATATATATATATATATATATATATATATATATATATATATATATATATATATATATATATATATATATATATATATATATATATACATATACATATATATATATATATATATATATATATATATATATATATATATATATATATATATATATATATATATATATATATTTATTCTTAAATTTTTTTATAAGCACTAAAATATTATTTTATTATTTTATACTACGAAAAGTAAAATTTTAATATTATATTTACGGTTTTGTTAAAACATTAAGTTTCAATTTCGTTTCCTTAAACTAACTTTACTACTTATCATTTTAACCTTACAACTTTGATTTAATTATTTTATACCTAAAAATTAACTATATTTTTCTTATTAACTTTAAGTATAGTTTTAACCAAAATTTTCTAAGTAAACTATCATATTTTCATAATCAAACCTTAATCAAACTTTCCCATTAATCTAAAACATTTCACTTGTATAAACTAGAACAAAAATTTGATGAACCGAAATCCTTTCCACATCAATCCATGATGTTCATCAATTACACAAGCTATCACCATTTCCTTATACAAGTTAACCTTCTTCTACACTCCAAACTCTTACACATCCACTTACACACTCTAACTTTTACACATTCACTTATAAACTCTAAATCACTTACACAAGTTAACCTTTTTCTATACTCTTAACACTCTTTTTCATACAATCTTATGAACTAAAAAGTTGTCCAAAACCCATTATAAATACCCCCATCATCAAATCTTTCTACCATTATTTCTTATATCTTCACTCCATTAACATCTTGCTAACTTTATACCCTTTTTATTAGTTGAAGAATCAAATGAAGTTGGAGCTTGATCTTATTACTTCTTAAGCCAATAATCATCAATTTTTGAAAAGTCAAGTATTATCTTTTGGAGCTTGGATATCATTTTTTTTGGGTAATTGAAGATCTACTTCTTTGAAGCTTGGAGCCTTGAAGACTTTCTCTTTTCGAGCTTATTTCTTTGAGTTCTTATTTTCCTATTATTATTCTCTTACTTTATTTAGCACCACCTTTGGAGGAAAATGGTACACATTTTCGTAACTCTCTCGTTATGTGATATTTATTTGTGGTTACTTGATAATATAAAAAGTATGATCAACATGATTTTATTTTAATCATTTAAACTTTATATGGTTATATTAAAGTAATATCCAATTTAGTGATACTTTCGTCAAAATAATAATACTTTTGGGACATTCTAAAAAGAGTTATAAATATGGAAATTTTGATTAATATGATAATGTAGATATATATGAATTTTTTTATGTGAAATATTATTTTAAGTTTCATGTATGTTAGCTTTATGAACTTTTGCATTGAGAAAATACTTTAAAATAATATCTAGTGATGCTTTTGTGATGAAATCTTGTAGATAAAATTGATGTGAAATAGGATTTTTAAAAAGAGTATTTTATAAGTACTTTATAAAAGCTAAAAGTTAGGATATCATTTTAGCTATAAGTACTTTATGGTTACTTCATTAAAATAACGTTTAATTGAATTTTCGTTTAAAAATATTGTTCTAATAGGAAGAGGTGTTGAATATTTTTTTAATTATTAAAAATGGCTAAGAAAATATATTACTTAAGTTTAAAATAAGATAAAAGTTTATAAATAAATTTGAAAATAAAAAAAATTAAATAAGAAATAAATATTAAATGGGCTCTTCTTAACCTGTAACTTTTTGGCCTACTCCTATAACATGATGAATCTCATGATGACCCTTGAGCAAATTGTCGTGGACCCTATGGATTTTTATTATTTTTTTTATATATATCGATTTATGGCTAAAATGATTGTATTAATTATTTAAAATAATAATCATGAATTTTATTAGTTAAATAAACTTATCTCTTTAAAATGATTCCATATCATCTTGGTGTTTTGATAAAACTTTTATTTTAGACTCAAGTAATTATAAAGAATTATTAATCAGTATATCGGTAAAATAATCAAACTAATTTGTTGAAATGCTTAGCGTTGTTGTTCTTGAAAACTGATTTCATTTAGATTTTGGACCCTTAATAAATTGTCGGATTATTTTTCATAGTTAATGTGGATGCGTTTTACTATTTTACTTGGTTATTTGATAAAATACGTTGTTCAGTACTTAGAAATATTACGCTTGACTTTTATGATTATTTATGACAAAATAATGACTTAGTTTAGCCTCAGGAATCTTAGTATAGCTACGAAAATTTATTATATAATTAATATTAATTTATTAGTTACTAGTAATTTATTTCTATTAAAAGGGTAGAATTGTCAAAATTTTGACTAGTGAAAGTTTGACATATAAGAATGTAAACTATTGCGCTTTAGAATCTTGTTTGATATTACATGATATTGATTGTATGACTCTGATAGTAAGGTAACGTCGAACCATGGATCGGCATGTAAAATCCCAGCGTCTATGTTAGCCGGCACGTAAAATGCGGTGTCAGACATGGGGGTTTGAGAAAAACCCATCCTGTGGAGTCTCAAGCATAACAGTATTGAGAGGAGTGACGACTCCCACCACAATTAGGGTTTAGGACTACGGTTCTCACCTAACCAAACCCTTACATATATTAGTCGTCATTATTGTTGTGATCTTGTGATGTGCTATGATGGTAAATAATCGAACTTGATTGAATAAGCATTAAGGTTACCAAGTATTTAGTAGCAGTAATGAATTTCTGCTAGTATTGAGAATGTAACTTCATAGCTTAATAAAGGTCAATAATGAGTAATAACCTTCTATATTGTGTTTGATGAATATTTTGTAAGCATGATTTAACTATCGCATCATAAGCTTGTTGAGGAAATTGTACTCGGCTTTATCGCTGACCGATTCAATCGGTTGTCATCCGTATTATGGATAACAGTATTTTGTAGGAAAATTTAGCTCATGTTTCGATCCAGGCCGCAACTTTAATTATTCTATTGAGGACTTAGCTGCATTGATTTTACTTGATGACCATATTGTACTTATGTTTTTTTTGTCGTATTTAAGCAAACCTTATGTTATATTTTCTCAGTTGTAAGATTTTTAACTTATGTTTCAAACGGTTTTAGTTTAAATGGTTTTTAGCAGTTCGACGTTTTACATTTCCGCATTATTTATCTAAAGTATAATTATTAATGTTAATTATGTATCGATCGTGTCGAAACTGCTACAGGAGTACCTTGCATTTTTTAGGTAACCCTCAAAATTAAAAGGGATTCAAACTTCGTCAACTAGACAATCAAAAAGTTTTTGTTACTAGAAATGTCAAATTTTTTGAAACTCTTTTTCCCAATAAAATTTTTGCTATCACTTCTTCTTCTATTGCTTCTCCTTCTTCTTCTCCTCCTCTCTCAATCAATACTAACACCATTAATCCTTTGCTTCCTGTTTCTAATGCAGATACTATCCTTTCCCCTCTTGCTCATGATCCTATTCCTCCTACTTTGTCTCCTGTCTTGCCTCTTAGAAGGACCACAAGAGTTAACCACCCCCTAGCTGACACTCTGCTTATACCATGCACACTCAGCATGATACTTTGGCCATTAAAATTGACAATATTGGTACCACTTCCGTCACTCCTGGATATACATACCTCTTGGCTCATTCTCTAAGCACTATAGATCCTGTCCATTTCAAACATGTTGTGCAACATCCTCATTGGGTGCAACCCATGAATGAGGAGCTTGATTCTTTGGAATTCAACAACACTTAGGTTATCACTGACCTTCCACGTATGAAGAAGGCCATTAGGTCCAAATGGGTCTATAAGACCAAATATAATGCCAATGGCTCCATTGATACACACAAGGCCAGACTGGTCATTCTAGGTAACCATCAAGTATATGGTGAGGGCTATAATCAAACTTTTGCTCCTGTAGCAAAAATGACTATTGTACGATCTCTTCTTCCAATGGCTACATCAAAGTAATGGTGTGTTCACCAAATGGACGTGGAAAATGCCTTCTTACATGGTGATTTGGATGAATGTGTTTATATGACAATTACTGGTTTTTGCATACTTTTGGGCACCTCTCCCATTTCTTGGAAGTCCAAGAGGTAAACTGTTGTATCAAGAAGCAGTGTTGAAGCAGAATATAAGGCCATGGCTTAACTCTTTGTGAAGTTATGTGGCTAAGACAATTACTCGCTGATCTAGGTATCAAACACCTTGCACCAACTCCATTATACTGTGATAATCAAGCTGCTTTAGCTATTGCGGAAAATCCGATTTATCATGAACGAGTCAAGCATGTCGATACAGATTGCCATTTCATCAGAGATCAAGTCAACTCTAGTGTTATCTCTCCTACTTACATTCCATCTACATCTCAAGTTGCTGATCTTTTTACTAAGATTCTACCCATCTCACAGCAAACTTCTCTTCTTCACAAACTTGGAGTTCACTCTTCCTCCTCCAAGCTTGAGGGGGAGTATTGAGACTGTGTGTTGGTACTGCTACTTGCTGCTGCCTTCTTTGGTTCTCTACTGCAAAAATAAAATTATCTTAAAATAACATAATTGTAGTGGGATCATGTGCCTTGTATGACAGGTGCAGATGGACAACTATAATTCTTTTTGTCTTTTGCTTACAGTTGTCCTATAAATATGCATGTAATGAAAGACTGTAACATGGTACAAGAAGAATGAATATATTCTCTTAATTGTTGTGCTCATTACTCTTCATTCTACAATATTAAGTGCAGTAGATAATTCTTTCTGTCATCACTATCTTAAATTTACATGTATAGACGGATAGGTAAAATTTTGGGTTAATTTCACCTTCATCTTTTTCACACTACGTACAAGAAGGATCAATTCTCTCATTTTGTGTCGCCGAATTCTTGTCCTAGTCCATATAGACTGGTTAATATTTTTAGTCTTAATACATGTCTTGCCTTGTCTCATCTTGCTTATTTGTCATACCTATGGCATGCTTAGGGCAATCTTATATTTTTATTTGCAGGTCTTTCTCGAGCCGAGTGTAACAAGCTGCGACCTCCTCTCTATTAATAAGGATATGATGTCTTTCATATTTTCCTAGATCTTGATCATAGTTTCTATGAACAAGATATAATGATTATGATGATGATGGCAATGATTGTTGGTATGAAGCTATTAAAAAAAAAAACTAATTATAAATTTTGTTGATCATAAAGCCAAAAAACCATACAAAAATCTGACAGATTAGCAATCTTTTTATCAAAAAATCCATTTATTAAAAAAAATTTATTACTTATCAAATTAACAAAAATATCCTTCAAGACAGAACTACCAAACTGCACCCATAGTTGAAAGTAAATTAAATACTAACAAAAATCTGGACAATTAAATTGGTATTTAAGAAATTAAACTGAAATGACATGCTTAAAAATAACTACGATAAAGTGACTCGGCCTACCTGTGTTATAGCACGAGAGAGAATAATTTGGGTAGTGTAACTCATCCTTTCATCATCATATCCAATATATCCCACTCATAAAAAACTATGATTAGAGTCTGAGAAAGAAATAAATTCGGTAGCTCGTACCCTAGAGGAGAGTGTAGTCAAAGAGTCTCAGTGTAGTCAAAGAGTCTCTCAGCTCGAGAAGAGTCTTTAAAAAAAGAGAAACTTGCAACTACACACAAACCTGCAACTTACGACTCACGTTGACCATAAATAGTAATCAAATAACTAAAAGTACATAATAAATGAAATATGGACAAATAACTAAAAATAAAGCTAAAAGTAAATCATCCTCTCATCATCATCATCGTATCTAATATCCCGCTTAAAGGCAGATTCAGGTTAACTTATCCTCTCTAGGAAGTTAATATGAGAGAACTACCAATATCTTGCTGAGAGAGAGAGTCTGGATTTTGGGATAAAATAATTCAAACTTCCTAGGAGCTAGAGGTGTTCATTCGGTTGATCGGGTCGGTTTCGGACGGGTGTTATTCGGTTCGGTTGCATTTTGGATCGGTTATTTTTCGGCTGTGTGTTACAACGGGTCACACTCGGGTCGAGTCGGTTAGTCGCGGTTCGGTTAGAGATCGGTTATTCAAGCTATCGGGTTAGCATCAGTTCGGTGTCGGTTGAAGTTCGTGTCGAGTGTCAATCGGTCTCGGGTTGTCATCGATTACTAATTGTTTCGGTTTTTTCGGGTACAGATCGGATTCGAGCTTTATTTTTCGAGTAGTTATCAGTTACGGATAACTATTGATCGGGTCAATATCGAAATAAGTTAATAGTCAGGTTTTTAATTGATGTATGCTCATTTACTTACAAAAAATAATTACCGATTGTTTTATCAGATATAGCAGATAGGGGTGTCAAACAGGTCGGGTTGGGTCATTTTCAGGTTCGAATCATATATAAATGGGTCAATAAACCCTTAACCTGAACCTGACCCATTTAATTAATGGGTCAAAAATTGAAACCCCAACCTGATCTGTAGCAGATCGAATCAACCTGCTAATGACCCATTTAACCTACTTTTTTTTAGGTCATTAAATTCATATATTTCAGGTCATTTGACCCATTTAACCTTAATTAAAGGCTTCCTCCAAAAATAAACCTATGCCACTTAATGCAGCGAGCACACGGTATTATTTAGTACAAGGCAAAAGAATAGTTCGCTTTGTGCTCACGGCGTGGCTGCGTAAGTTGGAATGAGATCTGTGGAAGTGATTTAAAGGATTTTTCTTTTATTAGTATCTTTCATAGCCGATGTGGGACAACTTCCTTTGTTATTAAAAGTCATCTTCAGTTGACAAATCCCTTAGCCGATGTGGGACAACTTCCTTTCTTATTGAAAGTCATCTTCAGCTGACAAATCCCTCAATACATGTAATTGGTGTTATCATAGTTTTACGAAGTATTTGGCAAATGTTGATCCGTCTTAAATTTAATAAATGGGTTAAACAGGTTTTTTTCGGGTTTAAATATTCAACCTGAACCTAACCCATTTAATAAAAAGATCAGGTCGGGTTGACCCATTTAATTAATTGGGTCACAAATCTAAACCCAAACCCGCTAATTTTGATTCGGTTTCAGATCAGGTTAGCAGGTCGGGTCAGCTTTTGCCAACCCTAATAGGCAGATCAATTTATTTCAATTAGTTTATATATATATATATATATATATATATATATATATATATATATATATATATATATATATATATATATATATATATATATATATATATATATATATATATATATATATATATATATATATATATATATATATATATATATATATATATATATATATATATTTTGTATGCAATCACTGCTGTATAGAACTTGTGTTCTTCATTTTTCCGTATTATTAGAAAACTGAAATTGGACTTAATTTGCTAAAATTAGGTGAAAATTTGATTCGGATTTATAACAGTTCGATTTACAATCGGTTCGGGTTTATATCAGTTCGGGTTAAAAACAGTTCGATTAATAATCGATCGGGTTTGTATAAGTTCGAGTTAAAAACAGTTTGATCTTAATCGGTTTTAGTCAGGTTACATTCTTTTATATATATATATATATATATATATATATATATATATATATATATATATATATATATATATATATATATATATATATATATATATATATATATATATATATATATATATATATATATATATATATATATATATATATATATATATATATATATATATATATATATATATATATATATATATATATATATATATATATATATATATATATATATATATATATATATATATATTTTGTATGCAATCACTTCTGTATAGAACTTGTGTTCTTCATTTTTCCGTATTATTAGAAAACTGAAATTGGACTTAATTTGCTAAAATTAGGTGAAAATTTGATTCGGATTTATAACAGTTCGATTTACAATCGGTTCGGGTTTGTATCAGTTCGGGTTAAAAACAGTTCGATTAATAATCGATCGGGTTTGTATAAGTTCGAGTTAAAAACAGTTCGATCTTAATCGGTTTTAGTCAGGTTACATTCGGTTACGTGCATAATTCGGGTCGGATTTGACTCGTGTCGATCACTGTTCAGTTCGGGTAACATCAGTTAAGGTTTATATGTCGGTTATAAAATTCGGTTGCAGTTCGAGTTCGATTTTGCCCTTTTCGGTTGTCAAACAGTTCGAGTGAACTATCGGTTCTGGTAATTGCGGTTCGGTAAACCTAAAAAACTTACATTTTTTCGGGTCGGATAATTTTCGATTCCGGGTCGGATTTTCGGGTCGGGTTTGTTTTGAACAGCTCTACTAGGAGCTAATGGTAATTATAGAAAGAATACAAAATAATTATAACTTTTTGTCATTAGCATTTTATTTGAAAAACTTCTCATAATAATGAAGATTTATTAATTTTTTAAAGTTCTCAATATTTATAAAACGACTTAATTAACCTAGTTGGACAATAATTTTAGTAAATATTCGGAATTTAGTAGAAGATATTTTCTAAAATAGATAAATGTAATACTTTTTAGAGAATATTCTAAACGAAGTTTAAATTAAACTTATGCAGCATAAGTTAAAAAACCATTTATAAAATAAAAAACATACTTTAAATTATTTCAAAAAGGAAATACCAATAATATGAATTAATATCTTCTTAGTTCAGTCTAATTTAATTAAGAAAAAATTACCAAGAATAATATAACTTTTTCATGATTTTTCTACGATAATTTTAATCATTGATTAACTATGACTAATCCCAACTTTAGGGGTATTTTTCTACAATTCATTGACTATAAATCTAACTCAACTAAAGAGAGAGACAATTCAATTAAATTCATCCCAACATCAAATTAAAGACTTGTAGACCACATTATGAAAATGTTGACAAGGCAGGCAGGCAGGTTTTTGGAGTGAAATGTGAAAATCATCATGATTTCATTTAAAGACTGGGTGTTGAACACAATCACTCGCAGTGTGTTTTAATGATGAAGCATGATAAGCAGTTCATCAAATATGAATATGATGAGCAACTCAATAGTGTGTTAATTTAAGCATGCATGGAATACAATTAAAGGAAACAAGCTGCTACCTGCATACTTACATACACATCACTCATATTTCACACCAATCACTTTTATTTCCTACTTTTTATTTTTTTTTTTTCAATTTCTTTGGTTATATTATTATTATTTGACCGTTTTCCTCTAGCCCTCTTCGGAGACACAAATATGAATTATCTCATTCAAATTTATTTTTAAGCGCGCAACTAACTTGATGATTATGGCTTTATTTGCCTCTTTAATTTAACTCCTTTTCTTAGTTGTCTTTTTAATTTATAATCATTCATCCATTGGCAAATACCACCTTTTTTTTTTTTTTTACCATAAATGTAGTATACTGATCAATTAGGAGCAAGAGAAAAATTGTGATTTTTAAGAAAAAAAAAAAAGGAAACTCCATTTGATAATCCAAATTTTTTAGTTTTTTTATGTGGTAGACAATTGTTTTTTTAATCTACGTGGTGACTTTTACCTTTCAATTTTTCCACGTTGTAGATAAAGAAAAGTGTTTTTTTTGTTAAATTTATGCTATTTTAACCCAACGTAATAATATTTTTTTCAATAAACAAACATCGTAAACACCCTAATTGACCACATATTTCGAAATTTAGTTGAAATAGATACTTAATCTAACGAAAAACTTATTTGTCTACAACATGGAAAAGTTAAAAGCTCGAGCTCACCACGTGGATTTAAAAAAAAACTCAGGATCACCACGTGGAATTTCCTAAAAATTATTAATAATAAATGAAGCTAGAGAGATAATAAGTTGTGTAAATAAAATTAAAAGAGAATTAAAATATATCGCTGAGATTAAAACAAAGTGGTGCATGGGTCATTGTCTAAAAATAAAATTGATGCAAAATAAAAATGGACCAAAATGATAATTGATACAAAATGAGCGAAACGAAGGAAGTATATATGTTTAGTATTTTAGTTGAATATAATTAATTATTATCATAATTTCTAATATTACTCTATTAGTAGAATATAATTAATTATTTGCATTTAACTAGTTTATAATACCTTTAAAGTCAAGTTTTTTATTATCTACATAAATTTCTACGATCTTAAGATCTTTCACGCAAGGGAACTTAAAATAAATTGTTGCTTAAAATTATAGTTTTAAATTGTTTATTACCTTTACCATTTTCACACACATTTCTTCATTATTATATCTTCATTAATAGTCAAACCACTATCAGTACTCTCGATGTTTGATTTTGCTACAGCAAGTAAAATATGAAGTATTTATGGGAAATAAGATTTTATATTATTCAGTTATATATTATATTACTCAGTTATCTATGTTAAAATATATGATATAGTTAGTTTCCTAAAATAAAAAAGTGTCTGTGTATATAAAGAAGAAGTTACTCATAAATGAACAATGAGAAAAACAGTATTTTCTTGAAACCTAATTTCAGTATCTTTAAATCTTTATGGTATCAGAGCCTTAGGGTTTAGATTCAGGAAGGACTCATCATCTACCGTATCTTACCTGCAATGGCTGATTTATCAGAAGAATAAACACAGCAAACCCTAATGTCCATGAAACAGATGGAACAGATGTTTCAGATGTTCCAAAAACTCAACAAAGTAAACAATCAAACTGAAAACCCCACATCAATCAAAATTTCAGAAAAACTCACATACCACAATTATACAAAATGGTGCAAGTTAATGCACGTAGCAATTGGAGGCCGGGGGCGGCTCAGTCACATCACTGCCGAACCCCCACCACCGTCAGATCCCAATTATATCCAATGGGAATAAAGAGATGCCATGGTAATAGCGTGAGAACATAGATGGAGATATAGTCAATCAATTCCTGGACTACACAACTGTACACAGCCTATGGCAAGGAATTGAAAGTCTCTTAGGGTGTGGTAGGGACGAACTGCAAATCTTTGATCTAAGTTCAAAGGCAGCAACATCAAAGTAGGAAAACCACACCATTGAAGTGTACTACGGTAAACTCAACATCGTATGGAAAGAAATCGATCGAAGAATACCGAATCCAATGACATGCTCAAAGGATATAACAGAGTTCAACAGATACATCCAAAGACAGAGATTTTACCAATTCCTTACTGGGATTAACGACAATCTAAACAAAGAAAGAAGGGACATTCTCAATAGTGAACATTTACCAATGGTGGAGACAGCCTACGCCTCAATCAGACGAGAAACCACATGCCGGAGAATTATGAACGGCGTTTCATCACCGGGAACTAGTCCCTCAGAGATTGGATCGAGTTTAGCCACGAGAAACAAACCTTTCCAGAGAAGCTGAGAAGAGGATGACCAGAGAAAACTCCGATGCACTCACTGTGGTGGTTCCAGGCATACTAAGGAGGGATGCTTCAAACTTGTGGGGTACCCCGAGTGGCGGGACGATCTACAGAAACAGAAAGCCGCCACCAAGGCACCAGCAAGCCGGACCGGCGGCAAGGCTAACCTCAGTATTGCCGATCAATAAACATCATGTCTGAAATCAGGTGAAATAGAAGGCTGGAGCAAGGGGGAAGAAGAGGCAACAGTAACCATAGAACAGGAAGACAACAATGGTGAAAGAGAGAAAAACAACAAAGAGAGAAGCAACAGCCGTCAAACAAAGGGAAGGGAACACTAAACCCCAAAACCCCAAAACCCAACCTATTTATAAACCCAAAACCCTAACCCCAACCTCACAACCCTCCAACCCAATTTCAAACCCCAAGCCCAACAGCTCTTCTGGCCCAGAACACACAAATTTCAAAAGCCTTCTTAGTCATAACACTAATTCTCAATGGATATTTGACTGTGGGGCGACTGATACGATGACCTTTGACCCCAGTGATTTTTTATCCACCCATCCTACTAACCGAACCCATATCCAGACAGCTAATGGGGAGTATGTACCGGTTGCCCAACCTGGACCAGTCAATATTTCTCCTTCTCTTCATCTAAAAAATTGCTTGTTAATTCCCAGTTTGTCTCATAAATTATTTTCGGTTAGTTAGTTAACCAAGGACTTAAACTGTACTGTGCTTTTAGCCTTTGAAAATTGTATTATGCAGGATGCTCAGACGGGGACGATCATTGGGCGTAGTACTGAACGAAGTGGACTATACTATGTCGATGAGGTGATTCAAAATAGTGGTGCAATGCTTGCTCATGGATCTCCTGCTCACCAATTGAGGACTTGGCATCGTCGTTTAGGTCATCCATCCTTAGGTTATCTAAAACGACTTTTCCCTTCTCTTAATAGTTGTACTACATCCCTAGATTGTGAAACTTGTGTACTAGCTAAGAGTCATAAACATTCTTATTCTGCCAGTAATACTCGTGCTCCCAAACCCTTTGATGTAGTGCATTCTGATGTATGGGGCCCAGCCCCACATATTGACTCATGGTTTTTCATATTTTGCGTTATTTGTTGATGATTGTTCTCGAATGTGCTGGGTTTATTTTTTGAAACACAAATCTGAGGTTTTTGATATCTTTGTAAAATACTATAACATGATTCGCACTCAATTCCATGCAACACCTAAAATCCTTCGCTCAGATAATGGTGGTGAATATATATCTATTGCAATGAAACAATTTTTTCTTGATCATGGCCTTGTTCATCAAAACTCCAGCCCCGCCACTCCACAACAAAATAGGGTTGCTGAACGCAAAAATCGTACCCTTCTTGAGGTAGCACGGGCCCTCATGTTTGACACTCATGTACCTGTCCATTTCTGGCCTGAGGCTATTGCTACTGCCACCTATCTCACAAACCGACTCCCCACTAAAATCCTCAAATTCCAAACTCCTCTTGCCAGACTCAATACCTTCACTCCTGTTCCCTCTTCCCATTCCCTTCCTTCTCGCATATTTGGATGTGTTGTGTATGTCCATCTTCCATCTAGGGTTCGAACAATATTTGAACCACGGGCAGTCAAATGTGTGTTTCTTGGGTATGGCACTACACAGAAGGGCTATCGATGTTATGATCTTGTCCATAACAAACTTTATACCACCATGGATTATGACTTCTTTGAACAATCTACCTACTACACCCAGCCTCGATCTCAGGGGGAGAGTGTGAGTGCGGATCTCAGCTAGTTGATTCACCCCTTGGCTGACAGTCGAGCTCCCAAAGAACAAGTAGGCACTACCACTGATATTGCCACTGACATTGTTACTGAACCATCTCCTCAGACTACTAATCCAGTCCCTGAGCATCCGGCCGAACAAGAGGTAACACCGAGTTCCCCTGCACCTTTCATCGATATATCCACTAAATATATTGTGCTAAGTAGTGTTGCTGTCCCCAGGAAATATAATTTGTCCCCTCAAAGTACAAAAGGAATGCCTCCTAAGAGGTATGATCCTGAATATGAATCCCAAAGATCTCGATATCCTATTTGTAGACCGGATGATGAACAACTATCACAAATAGCTTTTGCTATAATGCATCTCTTTATTCCAATACTATTCCGAAAACCACTGAAGAAGCCCTCCAAGAACCAAACTGGAAGCAAGCTATGAATGAAGAGATCATGGATCTCCAGAAAAACGAAACATGGGAGAGGTGTAGATTACCAGGTGATAAGAAGATGGTTGGCTGTAAATGGGTTTTTTCAGTTAAGTATCATGCTGATGGAATCATTGAGAGGTATAAACAAGGCTTGTTGCAAAAGGGTACACACAGACTTATGGGGTAGAATACTCGGAAACATTCTCACCTGTGGCTAAAATCGATACCATTCGAGTTCTCTTCTCAGTAGCAGCAAATAAGGAATGGCCTCTGTTTCAATTTGATGTAAAAAATGCCTTCTTACATGGAGAGATTGAAGAAGAGGTATATATGAAGCCACCGCCCGGGTACTCAGATAAGTATAGCCAAGGAGAGGGGTGTAGACTTAAAACGGCACTATATGGCTTGAAACAATCCCCTAGGGCGTGGTTTGGAAGATTTACTATAGCAATGAAAGAGATTGGGCTACAAACAGAGCAACTCGGACCATAGTCTATTTCTCAGGAGGAGTGGAAATCAAATTACGTGCCTCGTGATCTACGTACACGATATGGTGATTACTGGAAACGATTCTAAGGAAATTGATCGACTCAGGAGCAAATTATTCCAAGACGAGATGAAGGATTTGGGACAACTGAAATACTTCCTTGATATAGAAGTTCTAAGATCAAGGAGGGGATATTCATCAATCAGAGAAAGTACATTTTAGATCTCTTAGCAGAAGCAGGCATGTTAGACTGTAAACCAACAGAGTCTCCTATGGTAGCTAATCATGGTCTACAAATTGTTGAAGGGGCAGAAATGGCAAATCAAGATCGTTATAGAAGAATGGTTGGAAAACTGATCTATTTATCTCACACAAGACCAAATATCGTCTATGCAGTTGGGATTGTAAGTAAGTTCATGCATCGACCTCAAGTGGAACACATGGCAGCAGTCCTAAGGATCCTGAGATACTTAAAGGGAACCAATAATAAAGGAGTTTTCTACTCAAAGAATGATAATCTTGATCTTATTGGTTATACACATGCAGATTGGGCTGGTGATCGGGACGACAGGAAGTCCACCTCAAGATACTTCACCCTTGTGGGGGGAGGGGGGTAATCTAGTCACTTGGAAGAGTAAGAAACAGAAGGTAGTTACTCTGTCTAGTGCCGAAGCAGAATTCAGAGGGATAGAAAAAGGAGTTACAGAGATTCTGTAGATCAGAAAACTTCTAGGAGAACTAGGCTTTCACCAGACACAGGCAAGTCTTCTATATTGTGATAACAAAGCAGCAATAAGCCTTTTTGAAAATCCAGTCCAACATGATCGAACGAAACATGTAGAGATTGATCGACACTTTATCAAGGAGAAACTAGAAAACAAGGTCATCCGTCTTCCTTTTGTTAGATTGAAAGACCAACTAGCTGATATTCTCACAAAAACCGTTTCATCAGAGGTCTTCAATAGCACTTTATGCAAGTTAGGCATCAGTGATCCCACGACCTAACTTGAGGGAGAGTATGGGAAAGAAGATTTTATATTATTTAGTTATATATATTATAT
The DNA here is from genome assembly GCF_026212465.1 of Amaranthus tricolor. Lineage (NCBI taxonomy): Eukaryota > Viridiplantae > Streptophyta > Magnoliopsida > Caryophyllales > Amaranthaceae > Amaranthus > Amaranthus tricolor. The sequence continues at coordinate 4,256,631 of NC_080063.1, forward strand.
TAGTCAGTTACCTATGTTAATATATATGATATAGTTAGTTTCCTAAAATAAAAAAGTGCCTATGTATATAAAGAAGTTACTCCTTAATGAACAATGAGAAAAACATTATTTTCTTGAAACCTAATTTCAGTATCTTCAAATCTTCAGTATTTACTATTTTATAGCAAGAGAATAAAATATATAATGTGTAGATAGTATCAAAATCTATATGACATTAATAGAAATATGAGCTTGTAAATAACATTAAAAGGAAAAAATTTTAATTACGGTTAAAATAAAATTGTAGACTTGATTAGTTAATTATTTTAGATTGATTTAACATGAAATTGAAGAAAAGTTGCATGCCAAAGTATATATACCGATGATTTTATTTGTTGATCTGAAAAGTTCTTGTATGATGGAGTATTATTATTTTTTATTTTTTTCTTAAAATATAAAATTACGAGATTAATTTCAGTTTCACATATGATTTTAATTTTTATAAGTGACTTTAGATTGATGTTATTGTGGTGTTTAACAACTTTCAAGCTTTTCCTATTGACTTGAGTAAATAGCCCTCTTGCATCATTAATCATACCATATATCTATTCCTTAAACGGCATAGTATTAATTATTAGTATGCTAGGTAATTAGTACTTAATTAATGAAACAATAGGATTTAAGTCAAGACTAGGGATGATTATGGGTATTGGACTCGACTCGGATCCGTAGATTCGTATCCGTTTTCACGGATCTGAGTCTCAAAAAAAAAGAACCCGTCGGATTCAGATCCATTAAATTTCACGTGTCTCGATCCAGATCTCAAAAAAATGCCTAAAATCGAACCCGTGAATTTAAAGAACCCGTTTTTAATTATATATATATTAAATATACTTATGGCTACTGTGCTAAATTGATTTGGAGCTTTGGGCTATTTAAAACCCAAGTGATTATTACTCTATCACTGACTCACAGTACTACACTACTACTATAGTTTGTATTATAATTTGAATTTGATACATCATATTCATACAAGTATACCACTGACTCCAAAAGTCCTAATCCCCAATTCCCAAAAGACAGTGCAATCACACAATGAATATAGCTTGTGAAATTATAATGTTTTCAAGAAAATTTTAAGTTGTATAATGTTTTTTTGAGTGATTGATTGTGAAATTATATATATTATTATTATTAGTCAATGAATATAGTTTTATGGCAATCTCAACACGATCCAAAAGTGCAAAAATAAGTCAGACCCGTTTTGGACCCGGATTCGGTTAAGGGTCTTGCTAAATTGGACCCGCGGATCTAGGTCCTGTTCTTGAAAACAGATTCGGATCCACTTGGACCCGGTCCAGATCCGACCTCTTGCCATCCCTAGTCAAGTCATATGTTACTCTAACAGGACGCATATGGTATTATTAAGGATCACAGGCGGGAATATTATAAAGTTGGTGGATAATAGATGAATATGGGTATGAAAAGTCTTATCCGTCATGGATTGATGGTATAAGGTGTTATCCATATATCATATATCTACACGCTTTGCTTCATATATATCCACCCACCCCACCACATACCCACTCGACCCGCCTTATACCCCCCATCTCTTATCTTTTGACAAAAAATTAAGTTTATTGATTTATATTATTGCCTTGTGTGGTTTAGATATAATTAGATATGCAATTAAATTCGTAAGGAATCAAGATTGTATGTAGCGCATATTTACGCATACATGAGGTGAATGTGAGGCGAATAACAGATGGATATACCCTTGATGGGTATACTCAGTTGGCCAAAGTGAGTGAAAATGAGTTTGCATGCGTACTTAGCTGAGCTGGTGTGGATACAAAAACTTTTGCCGCATGGGTGGCAGGTAGATAGTGTTTATGAAATTTTTGAATGGGTATATATGGAGAAAAGCATACTACAGCCGTCCATTTTCTTATACCTAATTAGTTACTTATACTTGTGTTGACACTTGATAGTTGATACAGTACAACATAATATTGACACATTAACTTAGTTTATGCAGTTGAATAGACCTTTTTCATTAGAAATCACAATAACATCGATCTAGCTATGCTTTTTTGATAACTATTTTCAATACATGACTATACAAAATCTCAATGATCAACAGAAATATATATATATATGAGCACCAGTAAACTACCCAGCTATAATGTATTTAGGGTAAGTGAGAGGGTAAAAAAAGATGATAAGATACGAATCTATATGTAATAATGTGAAAGGTCGACCTCTTTGTAAGCTATGCACTTTATGTACAACATCCTTGGCTTGATTACACTATATGACTTTGAACAAGAATGCAAGATTGTCATGATCCACATTAACTCGAAACTACTATTGCAACTATATTGTATTAGCTAGTATACCATGCTTGCCTAGTGCCTATCACATTATTTCAAGTGTAGACTTTCAAAACACACCCATATTCAAAAATTACCACATAATCCATATGTAATTCCAGAGCTAAAAATTAGAGAGATTGACTAATATATAAGTCTAGTGGGGTATAACCAATTGATTTTAAGATAAAACCTCATCAAATTTATATGTAGTCAACTCTCCTGTTATGTGCTATGTTAGGATAATTTATCTCATATCGATAAATTAAAAATGGTGTGCACATGCTGTAAGTCATTCGACTCCTTCCTCCTATTGCTATACGGTTTAAAATGGTATTTTCTTATCATATAAAATGTTTGCATCTTATATTTTCCCGATTATACGCTTGCAATAACAATAAGTCTAGCCTAATTCAAGATGCTCTTGTTGTTGTGTACAGCTACTAATAGTGACCATTCCCATTCATAGCCTATCTGTAGTAAGAATAATTAGTGGTTAAAAGTGTCCATTAAGATCTTCCTTATGATAAGATTGACTGCTTTTTTGAAACCTTTTTACTGCACATATTCGCTTTCTACTTATGCCTAAGCCGGATAAAGGAGAGATTTAGTGTTTCTCACAAGGCCAACTTAAACAGGATGCTGCTTGGGAAAATTATGATTATTATAAATGATGAAAAAGAGTCGACTAGTCTATCTAAACTTGAGTTTAAATTTTGAATTAAGATAAATTTTTGTGAGAGACCATCTCTAATTGGCCGGCTTATTATATATTTTTTAAAGTATTGTAAGTAGACATTAAGAATGATGTAAGTATACATTTAAGATATTGAAAATAGGCATTAAGGATACAGTAAGTAAGCATTAAAAATAATGTAATTAGACATTAAGAATACGGTAAGTAGACATTAATCTTTCATGGTCTAGATTTGAGATATGTCTCCCGAAAACGGTCTCTCAAGAGACTGGCTATTGAATTGATAATGGTAGTACGTTTTCGTCACAAGGTTTCAATACACACTAATTATAGAAAGGTTCAATATCTCTTTTCTAGCTCCTTGCTTATAGAATTCTCCAACCTTGGATAAAAAAGAAGTGTTTTAAATTAAGTTTGACTTATTGTCAATGTCAATATAGAATTGGATAAAATAGGGTGCCACACACTTTATAGCCAAGAAGAAACCATCTCAAACCATATGACAGTGCGAGGAAGGAATTTTGTAACTTATAAAGTATGCATATCATCTTTAATTCATCGATGTGAGACAAACCACCCCAACAAGCCTTTACGCAACTCAAAACAATGTCATATGATTCTTTAATATCCACGAGATCACAAATTAAAAAGGCAAATTATGGTTCACTTTGGCTTATTTTCAAGGCACTTTAAGCATATGACAAAGTTAAAATTAAAAGCAAACTAGCAGGTAAATCTTGTTATATCTTGTCTTGTATGAAACCGTATCACCATTAGACAACCTATGTAATCAGTTCATTTTTTAATTGATCTCTTCAAATTTGTAAGTAATAACTTTTGATGGGACAAATAAATGGTGAAAAACCATTACTGACAAACATGATCGATTATATTGAATTAGAAGAACAAACTAAAAGGACAAAACTGAAAAATACTTGATTCTACAGCATGGTAGATAATCTTGAAAACGAGAGCGTTTAGATATTCTACATTAATACGTATACAACCCTTAATATTTTCACTTTTGATTCTCTCTAATACTGGGATGATATGAGAAAATAAATATGTATAACCTAGGGACCATAACTGCTATATATATAAAAACTTGTGACTAGTATTTTGCCTATCATATAACCCAGTCATAAAACGAGTCTCTACACATTTAAGACCCACATCCTATTGATACATTTAAGCCTAAACTCTTTAACTTTAATTAGATCACGTTAAGTAGGGCACAATGACAGTTTTAATTAATTATAACGACATATAAATGTTTACATATAAGCCCAACGTTGGACTTTGGTCCAACAACTTTAACACACTAAATATACATGAGTCAGCCCAATAAAAATAAATTCACCATAAAATCATCCCATCTAAGAATTTGCATGCAAAATTGATGCAATTATGAAGAGCTCACAATCCAATGTCAAATCAGAACATAATTGCATCATGTCATTAGCAAAGCCCATTGAACCTCCACGTATTAAACCTAACAAACATACTGATCATGGCTTAAATGAAGGAGATCAACTTCAAGTTAACCTAAGCATGAACATGGAATCAAGGCAAAGACAAGAAAGAGCACAAGGAAGCTTCTCAATGGACGTTAGGCTGAACAGAAAGCTGATTCAATGCATTCAAGCGACAGAACAAACAGAAAACCAGTCTAACGACCAGCCCCCCTTGCGAACCATGAAACGCCTAACTTGGTGCACGTATGAGCAAGGGAAACGGAGGGATGTCATCTTTAGACAAGAAACAAGAAGTCAAGACTTAGAAGTAACATGGAGGACCCTCACAGAGCCCACAAAGACAGCTGCAAGGTCGTGTGCTCACCAGTTGGTTGATAAAGGTTGATCAGTTGTAACTTAGTGTATTTCATATTATGTTTAATGTTTGTTTGTTTGCACGTGTTTAATTAATAAGGCACGGGGTAGTTAAGTTGTTAAACTTCCCAAAACTAGCCGTTAACAAAGCTCTATATAAAGGAGCAACCCCCTTGTATCATGATTCAGTTGTTGATTAATGAAAAGTTCATTTTAGTAATTGAGAGCAATTACAACTCTGAGTATCATCTTTGTGAGTGAAGCAAGGAAAATATTCAGCCAATTCCATGAAGGTTGAGAGAGTGAATCTCGACACTAGTGTGAGGAGGAGGCCAAGAACCGAGTGAAGGTTCATTGTCTCCATCCACGAGATAGAACCATTCATCCGAATTGTTCTTGTCACCCTTCTGTTTTCATACAAAACAGAAGGTTTTGTTGTTCTTTGTGTATCACGGGTAGTCTTGGCAACGTTCTTGAAGGTGTTAAGCGGGTTCTTGGATCGACCATCCCCATACTCGCATCAAGAATAGAGCTGCTTTCCTCGATTGATGAATTTAAGATTTTTGGGCTGGGTCTATGAACTTTTTGGACCTGGTTTTGGTGTCCCCGTTCACGAAAATTTGAAAAAAATAAGATTATTTAACATTTTAATTCCAAAAATAAGCTCCGTGAAAACTTAATTCCCAAAATAAGCGTCCGTACATCCAAGCCTAGGTTCGGCAAGAGTCGCTGTTACTAACAGCGAAAGAGAAAAAAAAAGGAAAAGCCCAAAGTCGCTGTTACTAACAGCGGCTTAAAAAAAAATTAAAAGCCCAAAGTCGCTTTTACTAACAGCGACTTAAAAAATAATTTTTTTTTTTTTTTTTGTTGTTAGTAATAGCAACATGTCCCATTTGACATGACCAAGTTTGTGCAGCAGCGTAACCTACATTTTAGACAATACAGAGGGAAATACTAAGATGGGGCCATTTGTACATGAAAAAACACAACAATTTCTACAACAGTCAATATATTACTCATTTAAAACAAATCAATGATTAATAAACTTAAGTGGGCAAAGATCAAATTTTGCAACAGACATCGAGTAATAAATCTAAATTGAATGTACAAGTTTGTGAGACCATGAAAAGAACACTAATTCTTTATTGAGGTCGTCTCACCGTGAGACGGTCTCAATTGTGTCAACCAAATACATGTGTGAATTTAGATTTCATTTTTTTTATGTATTTGTATTAATGGGATGCTTGTATGGGCTCGTCTCACGGTGAAACGGTCTCATACAAGACTTGCTGTGAAAAGAAACCTGCAAATTGAGTAATAAATTAAATGTTACCTTTCCATGGTAGTGTTGACAGATCCACCTTGGAGTGGCATGAAAGGGAGTTTGACTCTCCTCTGGCGGTTTGATCCTCAAGTGCGTTGATGGAAGTGACGAAACGATTCGCACGTCTTCTGCAAGAGTTCTCTTCAAGTGCTCTAAATCGAATATATCCGAGAATTCACTACATAATCAACATTACATCAATGAAACTATCGGTCAATCAATCTTGGAATAGTAAATAGAAAATGATAATGGACTAATTGCTACCTCTCATCCCCCAGACAATGTTGACTTGGAGGACTTGGACAACAAGGGCAGCTCCGAGAATCCTGGCGATAACAACAGCGTCCACAATCTAATTTCTCTGTTGATTCATGCCACCACTTACAACCACCATCACATATTTAGTCCTATTTTTAAGGATCTCTGGGCTTGTCCCCCTATACTCTTGGCTAAACGTTAGACATGGTCTATACACAAAACTATCAGGTTGCTTCCAAAAAGAACAACTATCCTCCTCATATTCGTTCTCCTTTACCATGATAACAGCAAATATATATATATATATATATATATATATATATATATATATATATATATATATATATATATATATATATATATATATATATATATATATATATATATATATATATATATATATATATATATATATATATATATATATATTTTTAAGTCGCTGTTAGTAACAGCGACTTTGGGCTTTTAATTTATTTTTTTTAAGTCACTGTTAGTAACAGCGATTTTGGGCTTTTAATTTTTTTTTTTCTCTTTCGCTGTTACTAACAGCGACTCTTGCCGAACCTAGGCTTGGATGTACGGACGCTTATTTTAGGAAATAAGTTTTCACGGAGCTTATTTTTGAAATTAAGTTGTTAAATAATCTTATTTTTTTTAAATTTTTCCGGTTCACCTGGTTTTGGAGCAGAACATTCAGATATAGTACATCTGGTTTAAATAATTTCTACAATGGTAAAGTAATTACTCCTTATGTATCAATTAATATTATTTTTTGTTTAACCCATCTCAATGTATGTTTATAATATCACCTTTTTTTATAAATAAAAAACATAAATAAATTATTAAGGGTTAAAATAGTTTATTAGATACCATAAAAACAAAAAATATAACAAGTTGACTCAAGGGATAGTTGGCAAAGGGACTTTTGTTATTCCTATATCTCCATATATTCTGCTGACAATGGCGGTATTTGGCAAAGGGACTTTTGTTGTAGCTGTTGAATGATTCATCTTGTATGTTTAATAATATTAATCGATGGCTATTGTCTATAGAGTCAAAAGGCCAAAGTTAATAGAAGGCTATCCAATGACATTTATTTACTAAACATTTATAAAAATTATTTTCCCAATCAACAAATCAAAACTAAAAATCAAAAATTTACAAATAGCAAGCAAAAATGTAATTTTTTGAATATACAAATTATTAGATGTTAATGGAAAATACTAGTATGATTGTTAAGCACCGTAAAGAGAAACTTCATTAAACTACTCTTATAAGAGAACAGTCTCAAAACAAGTTTATATTTTAATAATTGGTATTGGGTAAATTATATAACCCACATATAAGACATGTATAACAATGAAAAAACCTCATAGATTAACTTCTTAACTCCCTTATAAACATCACCATATTTGAGTCAAAAGAGTCGTTGGAATTGAGTAATTTGGCGCGGTATGACAACGGACTAAGTTGTGGGCTTATAACCCAATTGGTGAGCTAAGTTTATCATATATTTAGCTCGAAATTTTGAAATAAATAAGAAAATAAAAATATAAAAAATTCAAATAATGATAAAGTTTTGAAAATATTTTTCAAATAAGCAGGTTTTTTCCAAAGCTGTGGTTTGGAGCTGTTCCCTGTTACTAATAGCAAACAAAGGCTGGAGATAAAAAAAAAGTCAAAGAGTCTGTTCGCTGTTACTAACAACGAACAAAGACTTGCACTACCTGTGACCTTCAGTCTTTGTTCGCTGTTACTAACAAAGAATAGATTTCATTCTAAAAATAGCAGCTTCCTTTGTTCACTGTTAGTAACAGCGAACAGACTCTTTGCCTTTTTTGAAACCCTTTGCCTTTGTTCGCTGTTATTAAATGCGAACATTTCAAATCTCATGTCTGTGAAAAAACTGCTTATCTTGAAAAATAGTCTCAAAACTTTACTATAATTTGAATTTTTTAATAATTTTTTGCTTATTTATTTCAAATTTCTATTTAGCTCTCTAAGAATGGACCACTATGTATGGCCCAAAACTCAATTGTTGCTTGATATTAATTTCATTTTTATTACTTTCATCAAAAAAAATGTATGAAATCGTTTTATTTTGAGAGGGGTTCATATGAATAAACCACATTTAATAAATAAGTGTTTAATTAATACAATTGCACTATTTAATCCAAGTTAAATCAGTCTCATAGTAAAACTGTTTTAAATAAAGAATTAGTGTTTTCATCAAGCTTCGTTTTTCAATCATATATTCTATTAATTTAACTGTATAATAGCAAAAAGAAAGTTTGATTGTGAGCATGTCATTTGTCTATTTTTCATTGGATAGTATTAATGGAATTTGATTGATTTGCATTTTTTACACTTACCATATTTACAAATTTATACTTTCGGAAAAACTCATACATTAATGGATTCAATAAATCACAATTATTACAATTACAAGTTGTATATAAATGCACTGATTTAAAAAATTATAATGGGAAATATATATTGTACTATGTAGAACATTATAAATTGTCTGATAAAATTCTGGAATTACACAGCGTAGAAAATTATACTATAGAATAAATTACATTTATTTCAGTGTAATTGAAATCACACTATTTAGAAAACTATACTACAAAATTACACTGTGTATTGAATTATACAACAATTTAGGAAATTACTTGAAGTAAATAATATCCCCTTTTTCCATCAATTGTTATTTAAAACTGAAATGACATAAAATTAAATTAATTGATCATTAAAATTAGTCATTTACGTTGTTAATTAACATAATTACAATTTTAAATTTTAGGAAATTGTGAAGTATGGTTTACAATCTAAAATTTCATTAAAATATTAACGTATTTTAAAATCCGTGCATTGCATAGGTTTCTATCCTAATATGTCCTAGTTTGAAATGACATAAAAGGTGTCCTAACTATAGGTCTGTACTAGAGCTGTTCAAAACAAACCCGACCCGAAATCGAAAATTATCCGACCCAAAAAAATGTAAGTTTTTTAGGTTACCGAACCGCAATTACCCGAACCGATACTTCACTCGAACCGTTTGATAACCGAAAAGGGAAAAATCGAACTCGAACTGCAACCGAATTTTATAACCGACATATAAACCTTAACCAATGTTACCCGAACTGAACAGTGATCGACCCGAGTCAAATCCGACCCGAATTACGCACGTAACCGAATGTAACCTGACTAAAACCGATTAAGATCGAACTGTTTTTAACCCGAACTGATACAAA